>NC_141755.1:106390566-106563523 GCF_982258835.1 Parasteatoda tepidariorum | reverse complement strand
AGCCCTCTAGCGGTCAGCTATGCAATTGACCCTTTAAGAACCCCGCTGCTCCCCCTAATTCACCTATAAAAAGTTCCTCGTACAGTATGGTTAGGACCATGTACCCCTACTTAGGGTCCGAGTTTGAAAATTATAACTTTATATTAAAAGGATTTAGACAGCTTCCAAATTCGATTCAGACCCGACCTTTTAGTTCTATTTTTTTATTTTTTATTATTATTCCATTATGTGTTGTTCAACAAAGAAAGATGCACGATTTTAATCATAGAACACCTTACGCATGATAAAGTGTCAAATATATTGTAAAAATAATTTAAAACAATGGAAAAAACCCAATTTTTATGGATTTTTCTAGTTTTCACCCATTATTAGAAATTTTCCCAATTTAAAAATTTTTTTTCCTACGTGTAGGACCCCCTAAAATACGGAAAAACACAATAAAGAACTAATATAATGCAAAATAAACGAAAGAAGAGAAAAAAAGAAATTTTTTTGAAAAGTAGTAGCAGCAGGAATTTGAACCTGCGGTCTCTCATCCCTGCCGTGAGTTACTAGTCCAGTGTCTTGACCACCAGACCACTTTAACATGGGAAGCCCGCCACAATTTCACTTCAAAGGCCCTCTAGCGGTCAGCTATGCAATTGACCTTTGAAGACACCCCTGCTCCCCCTAATTCACCTATAAAAATTTCCTCGTACAGTATTGTTAGGACCATGTACCCCTACTTAGGATCCGAGTTTGAAAATTATAACTTTATATTAAAAGGATTTAGACGGCTTCCAAATTCGATTCAGACCCGACCTTTTAGTTCTATTTTTTATTTTTTTATTATTATTTTATTATGTGTTGTTCAACAAAGAGAGATGCACGATTTTAATCATAGAACACTTTACGCATGATAAACTGTGAAATATATTGTAAAAATAATTTAAAACAATGGAAAAAACCCAATTTTATGGATTTTTCTAGTTGTCACCCATTATTAGAAATTTTCCCAATTTAAAAAATTTTTTTCCTTCGTGCAGGACCACCTAAAATACTGAAAAATACAATAAAAGAAATAATATAATGCAAAATAAACGAAAGAAGAAAAAAAAAGAAATTTTTTTGAAAAGTAGTAGCAGCAGGGATTTGAACCTGCGGTCTCTCTTCCCAGCCGTGAGTTACTAGTCCAGTGTCTTGACCACCAGACCACTTAAACATGGGAAGCCCGCCACAATTTCACTTCAAAAGCTCTCTAGCGGTCAGCTATGCAATTGACCTTTGAAGACCCCCCTGTTCCCCCTAATTCACCTGTAAAAATTTCCTCGTACAGTATTGTTAGGACCATGTACCCCTACTTAGGATCCGAGTTTGAAAATTATAACCTTATATTAAAAGTATTTAGACGGCTTCCAAATTCGATTCAGACCCGACCTTTTAGTTCTATTTTTTATTTTTTTATTATTATTTTATTATGTGTTGTTCAACAAAGAGAGATGCACGATTTTAATCATAGAACACTTTACGCATGATAAACTGTCAAATATATTGTAAAAATAATTTAAAACAATGGAAAAAACCCAATTTTTATGGATTTTTCTAGTTTTCACCCATTATTAGAAATTTTCCCAATTTAAAATTTTTTTCCCTACGTGTAGGACCCCCTAAAATACTGAAAATCACAATAAAAAACTAATATAATGCAAAATAAACGAAAGAAGAAAAAAAAAGAAATTTTTTTGAAAAGTAGTAGCAGCAGGGATTTGAACCTGTGGTCTCTCATCCCAGCCGTGAGTTACTAGTCCAGTGTCTTGACCACCAGACCACTTTAACATGGGAAGCCCGCCACAATTTCACTTCAAAAGCCCTCTAGCGGTCAGCTATGCAATTGACCCTTTAAGAACCCCGCTGCTCCCCCTAATTCACCTATAAAAAGTTCCTCGTACAGTATGGTTAGGACCATGTACCCCTACTTAGGGTCCGAGTTTGAAAATTATAACTTTATATTAAAAGGATTTAGACAGCTTCCAAATTCGATTCAGACCCGACCTTTTAGTTCTATTTTTTTATTTTTTATTATTATTCCATTATGTGTTGTTCAACAAAGAAAGATGCACGATTTTAATCATAGAACACCTTACGCATGATAAAGTGTCAAATATATTGTAAAAATAATTTAAAACAATGGAAAAAACCCAATTTTTATGGATTTTTCTAGTTTTCACCCATTATTAGAAATTTTCCCAATTTAAAAATTTTTTTTCCTACGTGTAGGACCCCCTAAAATACGGAAAAACACAATAAAGAACTAATATAATGCAAAATAAACGAAAGAAGAGAAAAAAAGAAATTTTTTTGAAAAGTAGTAGCAGCAGGAATTTGAACCTGCGGTCTCTCATCCCTGCCGTGAGTTACTAGTCCAGTGTCTTGACCACCAGACCACTTTAACATGGGAAGCCCGCCACAATTTCACTTCAAAGGCCCTCTAGCGGTCAGCTATGCAATTGACCTTTGAAGACACCCCTGCTCCCCCTAATTCACCTATAAAAATTTCCTCGTACAGTATTGTTAGGACCATGTACCCCTACTTAGGATCCGAGTTTGAAAATTATAACTTTATATTAAAAGGATTTAGACGGCTTCCAAATTCGATTCAGACCCGACCTTTTAGTTCTATTTTTTATTTTTTTATTATTATTTTATTATGTGTTGTTCAACAAAGAGAGATGCACGATTTTAATCATAGAACACTTTACGCATGATAAACTGTGAAATATATTGTAAAAATAATTTAAAACAATGGAAAAAACCCAATTTTATGGATTTTTCTAGTTGTCACCCATTATTAGAAATTTTCCCAATTTAAAAAATTTTTTTCCTTCGTGCAGGACCACCTAAAATACTGAAAAATACAATAAAAGAAATAATATAATGCAAAATAAACGAAAGAAGAAAAAAAAAGAAATTTTTTTGAAAAGTAGTAGCAGCAGGGATTTGAACCTGCGGTCTCTCTTCCCAGCCGTGAGTTACTAGTCCAGTGTCTTGACCACCAGACCACTTAAACATGGGAAGCCCGCCACAATTTCACTTCAAAAGCTCTCTAGCGGTCAGCTATGCAATTGACCTTTGAAGACCCCCCTGTTCCCCCTAATTCACCTGTAAAAATTTCCTCGTACAGTATTGTTAGGACCATGTACCCCTACTTAGGATCCGAGTTTGAAAATTATAACCTTATATTAAAAGTATTTAGACGGCTTCCAAATTCGATTCAGACCCGACCTTTTAGTTCTATTTTTTATTTTTTTATTATTATTTTATTATGTGTTGTTCAACAAAGAGAGATGCACGATTTTAATCATAGAACACTTTACGCATGATAAACTGTCAAATATATTGTAAAAATAATTTAAAACAATGGAAAAAACCCAATTTTTATGGATTTTTCTAGTTTTCACCCATTATTAGAAATTTTCCCAATTTAAAATTTTTTTTCCCTACGTGTAGGACCCCCTAAAATACTGAAAATCACAATAAAAAAATAATATAATGCAAAATAAACGAAAGAAGAAAAAAAAAGAAATTTTTTTGAAAAGTAGTAGCAGCAGGGATTTGAACCTGCGGTCTCTCATCCCAGCCGTGAGTTACTAGTCCAGTGTCTTGACCACCAGACCACTTTAACATGGGAAGCCCGCCACAATTTCACTTCAAAAGCCCTCTAGCGGTCAGCTATGCAATTGACCTTTGAAGACCCCCCCTGCACCCCCTAATTCACCTATAAAAATTTCCTCGTACAGTATTGTTAGGACCATGTACCCCTACATAGGGTCCGAGTTTGAAAATTATAACTTTATATTAAAAGGACTTAAACGGCTTCGAAATTCGATTCAGACCCGACCTTTTAGTTCTATTTCTTATTTTTTAATTATTATTTTATTATGTGTTGTTCAACAAAGAGAGATGCACGATTTTAAACATAGAACACCTTACGCATGATAAACTGTCAAATATATTGTAAAAATAATTTAAAACAACGGAAAAAACCCAATTTTTATGGATTTTTCTAGTTTTCACCCATTATTAGAAATTTTCCCAATATAAAAATTTTTTTTCCTACGTGTAGGACCCCCTAAAATACGGAAAAACACAATAAAGAACTAATATAATGCAAAATAAACGAAAGAAGAGAAAAAAAGAAATTTTTTTGAAAAGTAGTAGCAGCAGGAATTTGAACCTGCGGTCTCTCATCCCTGCCGTGAGTTACTAGTCCAGTGTCTTGACCACCAGACCACTTTAACATGGGAAGCCCGCCACAATTTCACTTCAAAGGCCCTCTAGCGGTCAGCTATGCAATTGACCTTTGAAGACACCCCTGCTCCCCCTAATTCACCTATAAAAATTTCCTCGTACAGTATTGTTAGGACCATGTACCCCTACTTAGGATCCGAGTTTGAAAATTATAACTTTATATTAAAAGGATTTAGACGGTTTCCAAATTCGATTCAGACCCGACCTTTTAGTTCTATTTTTTATTTTTTTATTATTATTTTATTATGTGTTGTTCAACAAAGAGAGATGCACGATTTTAATCATAGAACACCTTACGCATGATAAACTGTCAAATATATTGTAAAAATAATTTAAAACAACGGAAAAAACCCAATTTTTATGGATTTTTCTAGTTTTCACCCATTATTAGAAATTTTCCCAATTTAAAAATTTTTTTTCCTACGTGTAGGACCCCCTAAAATACTGAAAAACACAATAAAAAACTAATATAATGCAAAATAAACGAAAGAAGAAAAAAAAAGAAATTTTTTTGAAAAGTAGTAGCAGCAGGGATTTGAACCTGCGGTCTCTCATCCCAGCCGTGAGTTACTAGTCCAGTGTCTTGACCACCAGACCACTTTAACATGGGAAGCCCGCCACAATTTCACTTCAAAAGCCCTCTAGCGGTCAGCTATGCAATTGACCTTTGAAGACCCCCCTGCTCCCCCTAATTCACCTATAAAAATTTCCTCGTACAGTATTGTTAGGACTATGTACCCCTACTTAGGATCTGAGTTTGAAAATTATAACTTTATATTAAAAGGATTTAGACGGCTTCCAAATTCGATTCAGACCCGACCTTTTAGTCCTATTTTTTTATTTATTATTATTATTCCATTATGTGTTGTTCAACAAAGACAGATGCACGATTTTAATCATAGAACACCTTACGCATGATAAACTGTCAAATATATTGTAAAAATAATTTAAAACAATGGAAAAAACCCAATTTTTATGGATTTTTCTGGTTTTCACCCATTATTAAAATTTTCCAATTTTAGGTCCCCCTAAAATTCTGAAAAACACAATAAAAAAATAATATAATGCTAAATAAACGAAAGAAGAAAAAAAAAGAAATTTTTTTGAAAAGTAGTAGCAGCAGGGATTTGAACCTGCGGCCTCTCATCCCAGCCGTGAGTTACTAGTCCAGTGTCTTGAGCACCAGACCACTTTAACATGGGAAGCCCGCCACAATTTCACTTCAAAAGCCCTCTAGCGGTCAGCTATGCAACTGACTTTTGAAGACCCCCCTGCTCACCCTAATTCACCTATAAAAATGTCCTCGTTCAGTATCGTTAGGACCATGTACCCCTACTTAGGATCCGAGTTTGAAAATTATAACTTTATATTAAAAGGATTTAGACGGCTTCCAAATTCGATTCAGACCCGACCTTTTAGTTCTATTTTTTTATTTTTTCTTATTATTCCATTATGTGTTGTTCAACAAAGACAGATGCACGATTTTAATCATAGAACACCTTACGCATGATAAACTGTCAAATATATTGTAAAAATAATTTAAAACAATGGAAAAAACCCAATTTTTATGGATTTTTCTAGTTTTCACCCATTATTAGAAATTTTCCCAATTTAAAAAATTTTTTTCCTACGTGTAGGACCCCCTAAAATACTGAAAAACACAATAAAAAAATAATATAATGCAAAATAAACGAAAGAAGAAAAAAAAAGAAATTTTTTTGAAAAGTAGTAGCAGCAGGGATTTGAACCTGTGGTCTCTCATCCCAGCCGTGAGTTACTAGTCCAGTGTCTTGACCACCAGACCACTTTAACATGGGAAGCCCGCCACAATTTCACTTCAAAAGCCCTCTAGCGGTCAGCTATGCAATTGACCCTTTAAGAACCCCGCTGCTCCCCCTAATTCACCTATAAAAAGTTCCTCGTACAGTATGGTTAGGACCATGTACCCCTACTTAGGGTCCGAGTTTGAAAATTATAACTTTATATTAAAAGGATTTAGACAGCTTCCAAATTCGATTCAGACCCGACCTTTTAGTTCTATTTTTTTATTTTTTATTATTATTCCATTATGTGTTGTTCAACAAAGAAAGATGCACGATTTTAATCATAGAACACCTTACGCATGATAAAGTGTCAAATATATTGTAAAAATAATTTAAAACAATGGAAAAAACCCAATTTTTATGGATTTTTCTAGTTTTCACCCATTATTAGAAATTTTCCAATTTAAAAAATTTTTTCCTACGCGTAGGACCCCCTAAAATACTGAAAAACACAATAAAAAAATAATATAATGCAAAATAAACGAAAGAAGAAAAAAAAAGAATTTTTTTTGAAAAGTAGTAGCAGCAGGGATTTGAACCTGCGGTCTCTCATCCCAGCCGTGAGTTACTAGTCCAGTGTCTTGACCAGCTGACCACTTTAACATGGGAAACCCGCCACAATTTCACTTCAAAAGCCCTCTAGCGGTTAGCTATGCAATTGACCTTTGAAGACCCCCCCTGCTCCCCCTAATTCACCTATAAAAATTTCCTCGTACAGTATTGTTAGGACCATGTACCCCTACTTAGGATCCGAGTTTGAAAATTATAACTTTATATTAAAAGGATTTAGACGGCTTCCAAATTCGATTCAGACCCGACCTTTTAGTTCTATTTTTTTATTTTTTATTATGATTCCATTATGTGTTGTTCAACAAAGACAGATGCACGATTTTAATCATAGAACACCTTACGCATGATAAACTGTCAAATATATTGTAAAAATAATTTAAAACAATGGAAAAACCCCAATTTTTATGGATTTTTCTAGTTTTCACCCATTATTAGAAATTTTCCCAATTTAAAAATTTTTTTTCCTACGTGTAGGACCCCCTAAAATACTGAAAAACACAATAAAAAAATAATATAATGCAAAATAAACGAAAGAAGAAAAAAAAAGAAATTTTTTTGAAAAGTAGTAGCAGCAGGGATTTGAACCTGCGGTCTCTCATCCCAGCCGTGAGTTACTAGTCCAGTGTCTTCACCACCTGACCACTTTAACATGGGAAAGCCGCCACAATTTCCCTTCAAAAGCCCTCTAGCGGTCAGCTATGCAATTGACCTTTGAAGACCCCCCCTGCTCCCCCTAATTCACCTATAAAAATTTCCTCGTACAGTATTGTTAGGACCATGTACCCCTACTTAGGATCCGAGTTTGAAAATTATAACTTTATATTAAAAGGATTTAGACGGCTTCCAAATTCGATTCAGACCCGACCTTTTAGTTCTATTTTTTATATTTTTATTATTATTTTATTATGTGTTGTTCAACAAAGAGAGATGCACGATTTTAATCATAGAACACCTTACGCATGATAAACTGTCAAATATATTGTAAAAATAATTTAAAACAATGGAAAAAACCCAATTTTTATGGATTTTTCTAGTTTTCACCCATTATTAGAAATTTTCCCAATTTAAAAAATTTTTTTCCTACGTGTAGGACCCCCTAAAATACTGAAAAACACAATAAAAAAATAATATAATGCAAAATAAACGAAAGAAGAAAAAAAAAGAAATTTTTTTGAAAAGTAGTAGCATCAGGGATTTGAACCTGCGGTCTCTCATCCCAGCCGTGAGTTACTAGTCCAGTGTCTTGACCACCAGACCACTTTAACATGGGAAGCCCGCCACAATTTCACTTCAAAAGCCCTCTAGCGGTCAGCTATGCAATTGACCTTTGAAGACCCCCCTGCTCCCCCTACTTCACCTATAAAAATTTCCTCGTACATTATTGTTAGGACCATGTACCCCTACTTAGGATCCGAGTTTGAAAATTATAACTTTATATTAAAAGGATTTAGACGGCTTCCAAATTCGATTCAGACCCGACCTTTTAGTTCTATTTTTTATTTTTTAATTATTATTTTATTATGTGTTGTTCAACAAAGAGAGATGCACGATTTTAATCATAGAACACCTTACGCATGATAAACTGTCAAATATATTGTAAAAATAATTTAAAACAATGGAAAAAACCCAATTTTTATGGATTTTTCTAGTTTTCACCCATTATTAGAAATTTTCCCAATTCAAAAAATTTTTTTCCTACGTGTAGGACCCCCTAAAATACTGAAAAACACAATAAAAAAATAATATAATGCAAAATAAACGAAAGAAGAAAAAAAAAGAAATTTTTTTGAAAAGTAGTAGCAGCAGGGATTTGAACCTGCGGTCACTCATCCCAGCCGTGAGTTACTAGTCCAGTGTCTTGACCTACAGACCACTTTAACATGGGAAGCCCGCCACAATTTCACTTCAAAAGCCCTCTAGCGGTCAGCTATGCAATTGACCTTTGAAGACCCCCCTGCTCCCCCTACTTCACCTATAAAAATTTCCTCGTACATTATTGTTAGGACCATGTACCCCTACTTAGGATCCGAGTTTGAAAATTATAACTTTATATTAAAAGGATTTAGACGGCTTCCAAATTCGATTCAGACCCGACCTTTTAGTTCTATTTTTTATTTTTTAATTATTATTTTATTATGTGTTGTTCAACAAAGAGAGATGCACGATTTTAATCATAGAACACCTTACGCATGATAAACTATCAAATATATTGTAAAAATAATTTAAAACAATGGAAAAAACCCAATTTTTATGGATTTTTCTAGTTTTCACCCATTATTAGAAATTTTCCCAATTTAAAAAATTTTTTTCCTACGTGTAGGACCCCCAAAAATACTGAAAAACACAATAAAATAATAATATATAGCAAAATAAACGAAAGAAGAAAAAAAAAGAAATTTTTTTGAAAAGTAGTAGCAGCAGGATTTGAACCTGCGGTCTCTCATCCCAGCAGTGAGTTACTAGTCCAGTGTCTTGACCACCAGACCACTTTAACATGGGAAGCCCGCCTCAATTTCACTTCAAAAGCCCTCTAGCCGTCAGCTATGCAATTGACATTAGAAGACCCCCCCTGCTCCCCCTAATTCACCTATAAAAATTTCCTCGTACAGTATTGTTAGGACCATGTACCCCTACTTAGGATCCGAGTTTGAAAATTATAACTTTATATTAAAAGGATTTAGACGGCTTCCAAATTCGATTCAGACCCGACCTTTTAGTTCTATTTTTTATTTTTTTATTATTATTTTATTATGTGTTGTTCAACAAAGAGAGATGCACGATTTTAATCATTGAACACCTTACGCATGATAAACTGTCAAATATATTGTAAAAATAGTTTAAAACAAGGGAAAAAACCCAATTTTTATGGATTTTTCTAGTTTTCACTCCTTATTAGAAATTTTCCCAATTTAAAAATTTTTTTTCCTACGTGTAGGACCCCCTAAAATACTGAAAAACACAATAAAAAATAATACAATGCAAAATAAACGAAAGAAGAAAAAAAAAAGAGATTTTTTTGAAAAGTAGTAGCAGCAGGGATTTGAACCTGCGGTCTCTCATCCCAGTCGTGAGTTACTAGTCCAGTGTCTTGACCACCAGACCACTTTAACATTGGAAGCCCGCCACAATTTCACTTCAAAAGTCCTCTAGCGGTCAGCTATGCAATTGACCTTGAAGACCCCCCCTGCTCACCCTAATTCACCTATAAAAATTTCCTCTTACCGTATTGTTAGGACCATGTACCCCTACTTAGGGTCCGAGTTTGAAAATTATAACGTATTATTAAAAGGAGTTAAACGGCTTCGAAATTCGAAACGCACCTTACCTTTTTATTTATTTTTTTATTTTTTATTATTATTCCATTATGTGTTGTTCAACAAAGAAAGATGCACGATTTTAATCATAGAACACCTTACGCATGATAAACTGTCAAATATGTTTTTAAAATAGTTTAAAGCAATGGAAAAAACCCAATTTTCCTGGATTTTTCCAGAGTTTACCCATTAATTGCCATTTTCTGTTTACAAAAAAATTATTTTCTGCATGTAGAATCCCCGAAAATACAGAAAAGCACAATAAAAAAATAATATAATGCAAAATAAGCAGAAGAAAAAAAAAAGGAAAATTTTTGAAAAGTTGCCGCAGCAGGGATTGGAACCTGCGACCTCTCTCCCCAGCCGTGAGTTACTAGTCCGGTTTCTTGACCACCAGACCACTTGAACACGGGAAGCCTGCCACAATCTCACTTCAAAAGCCCTCTCACTGTCAGCTATGCAACTGACCTTTGGGGTCCTCCCTGCCCCCCCCCCTAATTCAAGTATAAAAATTTCCTCGTAGAGTAATGTTTGGACCATGCACCCCTAGTTAGGGTCCGAGTTTGAAAATTATAACTTTATATTAAAAGTATTTAGACGGCTTCAAAATTCGAACCGCACCCCACCTTTTTATTCTTTTTTTTATTATTATTCCATTATGTGTTGTTTAATAAAGAAAGATGCACTATTTTACACACCTTACGCAAGACAAACTTTTAAATATATTGTAAAAATAATTTAAAACAATGAAAAAAAACCATTTTTCCTGGAAATTTCCTTTCTTTTTTTGTTTATTTTAAATTATATTATTTTTTTAATGTGTTTTTCGGTACTCTGGAGGTCCCTGCATGTGGGAAATAATATTTTTTTTATTGGGAAAACGGGAAAAAACTGAAAAAATCCTGGAAAATCAGTTTATTGGCTCTTTTTCAACTTCTTTTGTAAAATTTTGAATATTCTAACATCCATGGGGTCTTTTCTGTGTGTGAAATCCAGCAAAGAATGCGTAATGGAATAATAAAATAAAAAGAATGAAAAAATAAAATGGCGCCTTTCGAAGATTAGTAGATCAGATTGCAAGAGCCTAAGTTTCATTGTCATCATAGGTAACTACAGTCGAACTCGTTTATAACGAGTCCGAACTCGTTTATAACGAGCTCGGATTTAACGACAACTCGGATTTACCGAGGGAAACGAGTATATTTGGTTGGATCAATGTTAAGTCTATGGAACGGAAGTCGCTTTTAAAGAGCAAGACTCGGTTTTAGCGAGCAATATTTTTCTGTCTTGCAATCTTTTTTTCAAAATGATAAGAAATGCACGCGAAATAAAAAAAAAACCGCGAACTGAAACTTCAAAGTAAGCTATCAAACTACTATTTTAAATATGTAGATTAATGAAAAAAATAAATGTTTTGGTAAGAATCTTTTCCTTTATTTTTCTTTCCGTTTATTGCTTCTTTAATTTAAGACTGTAGTGCAACTAGAAATTTTTTGCTGGTTGGGGGGGGGGATAGTTATCATTAAATTAAGAAAAGTATTTATTTAAATTTATTGAAGTAAGTAAGTATTAATTAAATTTTATGTAAACTCAATAATTTGACCTCCCAACCCCCCATCCCTCTTCTGGTTGCACGCCTGCCTTAAGGACCCGTTTATTACGAGCACTCGGATTTAACGAGTACATTTTACGGTCCCTTTGTGCTCGTTATAAACGAGTTTGACTTTATATAGTTTGATATTACTTTATTGAAATCTCCTTTCACTTCAAATAAATGCAAATTTTAACTAACCCTGGACAATGTTTGAAACACTCAAAAATAGGCTCCCGTTTTCTGATTTAATATTCTTTCACATGGAATTTCAGGCTTTATTGGGTTTCATTTGAATTTTTTCGAAGTATTATAGAATCCTAATCGAAGCAATTTAATTTTTATAAAATTCCAGTATTTGACAAGATAAACATTTCTGTGCATTATTTTTATTTCAACCTGGCATATGAAAATTTCGCTTTAAATGTGTTACCTGCAAATTATGAAATCCGGCATTATATATAATGACTAGGCATTGTATAGAATGTCTAAAATTAGCCGGCAAAGTATGAAATGATTTATGTTTCACACATTGCCTAGGCATTCTATAGAATGCTAAATGAGAAACCGGCAAAGTATAAAATACATCTCCGATTCGTCGAAATGTCATTCAAAAATGACAAATTCAAAACGTCATCCGATTTGATACTAATTTATTCGTGGATATAATTTCATTTATTCGTTATTTTAATACTTGCTGACGATAGATTAGAAGAAACATCAGTGTTTGAAGTGTCGGGCAAATATGTGCCGGGCAATGGCTCTTCACCTTAAAAAATATCAGTGTCGGGTATACCGGGCAATGGCACTTGACCTTAAAAAAACATCAGTGTAGGGTATACCGGGCAAATGTATACCGGACAGTGGCTCTGAACCTTTAAAATAACCTCACAGTAGGGTAAACCGGGCAAATGTATGCCGGGCAATGGCACCGAACCTTAAAAAACATCAGTGTAGGGTATACCGGGCAAATGTATACCGTGCAGTGACACTTGACCTTAAAAAGCATCAGTGTAGGGTATACCGGGCAGTGGCACTTAACTAGACTTAGTATATATTTCGGACATTTACCAAAGGCCTTGTCATACTTGGTCTAGTTAAGTGCCATTGCCCGGTATACCCTACACTGATGTTTTTTTAAGGTTCAGTGCCATTGCCCGACAGGAATTTGCCCGGTATACCATACACTGATGTTTTTTTTAAGGTCAAGAGCTATTGCACAGTATACATTTGCCCGGTGTACCCTACACTGATGTTTGTTTAAGGTCAAGTACCACTGCCCGGTATACATTTTCCCGGTATACCCTACACTGATGTTTTTTTAAGATCAAGTGCCATTGCCCGGTCATATTTGCCCGATACTCCAAGCATTGATGTTTCTTCTAATCTATGGTCAGTAAGTATTAAAATATCGAATAAATGTAATTATATCAACGAATAAATTAATATGAAATCGGATGCAATAAATATTTCAGACATTCACCAAAGCAACTGTGTGATTGTCAACATTCACCGGTGAAAGTCAACAATCACCGATTTTGCTCATTCACAGTAACATGCATATCCTTTACATAATAACCTCATCAGGACGTTTATTTCATACTTTGCCTAAATAGCACCTGTCATTGTATGTAATACTTCTCACATTTCATACTTTGCCTAAAAACGTCAGGCATTCTATACAATGCCGGCGCTTCATACTTTGCCGGTAACATATGTATTGGATTAAACCCAATTATTGCAACGATAGTCTTTTAGTGACTGTGCTGGGATTGCAGATAAATTTGAAGTTATGTAGATTGCGCTTCAGATAAACTCAGTATTGGCCAGGGTGATACGTTAACTTTAAAGTTAAATATAAATTAGATGACAATTTTTTTGACACAAAATCATGTTATCCAAAGGAAAATTTCGTTGCACATTTCTTATTAGAAGGGAAGGAATTATTGAACCAATTTCTCTCCAATATCGAAAAATTTGCACTGTGAAGTTGAAAGCCTATAACTTTTTTTTCCTCGAATCTTTTCTTTATTTTTCACTGGAATCAAAGCAGGCCTCAGACTTTTGAAAGAAAAAACGTATTCATTTACTATGGGGATAGTTTAGAAGAATTTTGAGACGGATCATTCAAGAATTCCAGAGCAATCACACTTCACTTTGCAAATCTCTCTTTATATACCAGAACAATCTGCTTTAGAAAGATAATATCTCAATATGGTGCTCTTCTTTTGCCAGTCAGTTTAATAATACCCAATCTTGCATTGAGTTTGCGTATTTTTAAGAATCCCTTACCACATGCATAGAAATGAACAGGGGACTAGCGGGGGACAGATTGATTTCAAAATTTAAAATCATGGAAACAAAAGAGCGGTACAGGAATAAAAAAACTGTGCGTTTATTGTGAAACTGTTTAAATTTTACATAAAAATTACTGAAATTAGTTAAAACTGTTGTCAACAGATGTCGTTGAAGGCAGATGACCGGATCGTGGAAACGTGAAAGGATGTTATCGTACCGGATTAGCGTTATTAGCACATCTGGGGAGAGACCGGTTTCATGCCTTTGGCCCTTCTCCCTTCCCTCTCCTCCTCTTTTCAGTTGAATAGGAATGTACTATGTTATTTTTCCTTTTTATTTAATAAAAATATTTTTTTAAATTTCCGTCATGCTTTTCTTTAGAACTATGTTTAATGTAGTTTTCAGTTCCATATAGTTTTCCACCTTAAGAGATTTTAATCTATATGAAAGTCAAGAGAGAAACTAACGTACTTCCTCCCTCGATGACTCGCCACACGCTAATGGGGAAAGCATATGAAGTGTTGTCATAAGTAGAGAGTTCTGCTCTACGCCGCCTGCAGCCCATTGCACTTAAAGAAGCTTTGTGTGTTTCTGGTCCTGAAACAACGTAGGTTAGACTTCAGTTCTACGGCATTTGCGCTTTTTTCAAGAACTCTGTAGACTCTACAGAGCCATCTGTTGTCAAGTTTTTTTTTTAACTGAGTTCCAAAATGACTGTACAAATTTTTTAGAATTTTACAATAAATATACCATTTACTACATTCCTCTATCGCCTTTTGTTTCCAAGATTTTTAATTTTGAAACCAGCCAGCTGAAAATTCTGTTTATCCTGTATATTGAGTGTTAAAATGAATATGTTAAATCCTATGTGCGTAATACAGAAATTTTTCAATAATGATCAATCTTATCTATTTCATACAAGCAAAACTGGTTTATAAAAAGAGCATACATTTCTGTTCTGATGTTAAATATCTCCTTAGTTATTGTTTCGAATAATAAAAATCTTTTAAAATTGTTAAAAGAAAATGTTTTGATAGTTTTCCTTTTATGCAATTAAAAAAATGAATAATAAAATGAAATAAAAAATGAAAATAATATCTTAAGCAATAAGTGCTTTTTGAAAAGCAATTAAAAAATTGTTTTAGAGCAGAATAACAAATTTGAAGTTGCTCATATCAAACATTTTCAGAAGTGCTTTTTTTCCAATCAAAAATTAAGAATTTTTATCCTTTACTCACTCAACTCAAAAGTTTTTTCTTAAAACTAAGATTAAGTATGTTAAAGAATACTTATTTATCTTGATAATAAACTATTAGATCATTCTTTCTACCTTACTAAAATCTTGACAATGATGGATGAAAAGAATTTGATGAAAAATATTCAATATAATATTCTGTCAGCTTCAACAAGAATGTCAAAAATGCTGTTCTTGACCAGGTAACGGTAGAAAATCTATTCTCTTCCTGTTGTGTTTTGCTAGCTGATATGAAAAAAAATCAAAATATAAAAATAAAAGGATTACATCGTACCTTCAGAAGCAGGAAATAATTGGTGCGTTCTTAAAAATTGTAACTTTCTTTAAGTGCATTATGATACCGTAATAACTTAGCCAATACTCCTCTTAGCCGATCAAGACTCACCAGGCCCACCAAATTCTCCAGGTCCCATGCAAAATATTTTGAAATTAAATTACTGAAGTCTAAGTAATATTTTGAGTAATTAGTCCTAACTATAGAAAAGAATCTATTGAGCAGCATGATTCACGATAAACATTCTAAGAAATTTTGAAAGCAGACAATTGAAGATTATTTTTCTAAGATAAAGTTTACGTACCTATAAATTAAAGCAAGATGTTAAACAATGTTATGTCAAAATAAAAATAGACCACAAACAATTGAAATCAGTGATTTTTGCTAAAAGTCACTAATAGTTTGATAGGTAAAAGCTTGATTTGATTTTTCTATTTCACGGAAAAATGGATGTGGGTTTTGCTTTGTCGTAGGTTTAGTGAGTCATTCAATAATCCTTCTTCATTGGAAATGGTTTCAGTCTTGTTTCCATAGCAGCAGATAGCCTCAGACTTTCAGTGAGGAGGAGTTCTCGTTTTAGCAGGTCAAAACTTTTCAAGATGATCCCTAAAAATCTCTCCTCTTGGCTCTTCCCCCTTTTGCCTCAAACATAAATTCTACAGCTGTGTGATTTTGTTACCTTGAATGGGTGTTATTATATATTCTTAACATTGAGCTTGACGCAGTGTAGCCGCATTTAGCTATTGCGCCACTAAATGACTTCATTCAAGTTTTATAGGCAATTTTATTTTCTGTTTGTAAATATAAAAAAATATATTTTTCTTTCAGAAATGTGTTCACTGACAACAAATATCAAAACTTTTTTGATAAGAATGGAATCAATTGACATTGTAAGGATATATCATACAATGATATGATATATCCCTACAATGATATTAATGATGATATCCTTACAACGATTCATGAGGTAAATAAAAAGAATTTTCATTTTATTAGTAAAATAAGTAAATAAAAGTTTAATATTAGACATTCTATCCCACTTTACTTTCGCAGGGAAATTCTTCAGATATAATTCATTTAGATATTTCACAGAACGGGAATTCGCGAATTAAATTTCACACTTCCAACAAATAATTCAACTTGAAAGTGACTCAAGCAAGCTAAAAGAGATGAATCTGGCAATGTGTAATGACAAAGATGTGACATAATGCCCGAGATTGTAAATTGGCTTACGCTCAGGGAATAATTGATCATCTTGGGGGGCTCTTGCATGTCCTTGCGACCAGGGCAAGTAAAAGCAGCCAGCGTTTCTTTCTGAAATTGCATTCGCAGTAAATTATGTTCTCCTCAGAGGAAATTATCAGCAGGTCTGATTCCTTAATTATAGTTTCCTCACTAATAAGTTTTTGAAAGAACGCAATATGCGAAGATACTTCAAAGTATTTGGGAGAATTAAAGTCTTATTTGTGTATAAGTCATTCATCAAATGAGAAGGACATTTTAAATGAATAAGCTCAAGAAACTAGAGTAGGCATATTTGGTATAAAACTTAATTTTTTTCAACAAAAAAATTAAAAAAAGTCGGTACGTTTCGAGCGCTCAAAAAAGAGGCACCCATTTTAAAGACTCGAAAAACGTGAATGAGAAAAACAAAAGCAATTTTAAAAAGAAAACGCAAACTTGCCAACTTAAAAAGAAAAATAAGGATGAAAAGTAGCTCATTTATTCTCTTTTTCTCATTTATTTATTTTTCAATTTCTTTTACACTCTCGCATACAACCATTTTATTTTGTTTTCTCCTTCAGTTTTATTTTTCCCATTTTGTTTGCACGTTTTCTGTTTCAAATCACTTTTGTTTTTAAATCATTCACGTCTGGTGAGACTTGAGAATGGGTGCCTATTTTCGAGGACTCAAAATGTATCATGAGTAAAATACTTTGGTCTGTGTAATAGCCGACTTGAATTGCCATCTTTATATTTTGTTGAAGCAAGTAAAGTTTTATATCCTGAAGTATTATGAAATCTTTTCATTATTCAAAATAATGGTCGATAAAACATTGTATTAGGTGGGTTTATTTTATTTTATTTATGAGCTTTATATCGAATGTCCCAAAAGTGGCCAATGATTTAAAAAATCAAATTAATGGAAACGTGGATTCTTTTCGTGCGCTGTTTATTAGGAGTCATGTATGTATTCCTAATAAGTTTCAAAATTTGCAATTAAGTTTGATGAGTGATGACGTTATGTGAGAGTATAGCTAATCATTTTAATTAAAAGCATTAATAACCATTTCAAAATTAGCATCTTCTGCAGAAACAATATAAAGCAGCCCGAGTAAAAAATGACTGCGCAAATAGCTGATAGCATTGTTGCAAAATTTTCTTAATTAACAACGCTATCCGTTGATGTATTTTGTAACTTACTTTATAACATCATTACAGAGAATTTCTTTTTTTCTTTATTAGCAGAACCCTCCAAAATGTATATTTTCTAACTTCGTTCGTTTTTTAAAAATTGATATTTCATATTTTCCATCATTTTCAGTTGAGGTGCCTATTATCCAGTTGTTGACGTATGCCTGTTAAGGCAGAGGGGTGCGATTGTTCTGGTTTTGCAGTGGCTCCATCTATGGCCAAGAATTCGACTTCTGCCAAACCCATACGTCACGCCTGTTTATAGAGCGAACCCATTCATACATCCATTCATTCATCCACAGATCGTAATTTTGACCTGAATCAGAGAACGATCAATTTCCAATTCAGTACCCCCCCCCCCAGGGAAACTGATTTGTTATGGGAACATGGAGGACTTTGCGACTCGACAGATTTAACGTGCATCTATCACCATTTTACTACACTGGAGTCTTCGGCCTGCGGGGTTCGAACCCACGGACTCTCGGACATGGGCACAGCGCCCTACCGACTAGGCTATCCCGGCCCTATTATCCAGCACTGGCATTTAATATTTCTAATGTTTTATTTTTAAACTGGAGGAGGGGGGGGTCATGGGTGCGATACTAAGGACTAATTAAATACCTAGTGTGGGTAGGACGCATGTTGAATCTGTCGCGGTTTTAAAGCTTTGATGAGGAAACGAGAAAGGGAGGAGTACCAGTTCAGGCATCAAC
This sequence comes from Parasteatoda tepidariorum, assembly GCF_982258835.1. NCBI lineage: Eukaryota > Metazoa > Arthropoda > Arachnida > Araneae > Theridiidae > Parasteatoda > Parasteatoda tepidariorum. The sequence goes on along the minus strand of NC_141755.1, from coordinate 106,544,983 downwards.
CATATAGTGAGAATCAATCTTACTATTGCTTTAAATATAGCTAATGCTCTGAAGGAATAGTGAAAAGATTTTCACTTCAAATTTTATATGCGTTATTTTTAAATTTTTATTTCTTGAGCTTAAAAGATTCATTTAGGATTTGCAGTGAATCAAGGTTGAAGTAAGTACTACTATGAAGTTGAGAGAAACTCAGAAAACAAGGAGGCTACTAGGTCAAACAACGGGGTAAAATTGCCATCTTGCAGAATTTGCATGAAACTAACTAGTATTTGCTCCATACGGGGATGAATATCACGAATATCTCTTACTTTAGCTAAATCAGATGGCAAAAGAACTGGAACCGCTAATCCGCCTAATACCTAGGATATTGTGAGTCAGAACTTTGTTCACTTTTTCACTTTAAACAGTCATCGATATGACTTGAATTCAACTGGCTTGATATGGCTACTAACTTTAGAAGTGGAACGAAATGTTTAGAGACATAACTATTAAACAACTTTAGAAATACAACTGGTTGTTCCATAATATAGGGAGTAGTTATCTTTTTTAAAGAGGGTCAACAATCAAACTTTTAGCCAGAAAAAACAAGAAAGTGCAAAAGAAAAATAACGAATCGCTACTGAGGAAGGCGAGACAGAATAAAACAAAAACCTTTTTGATTGCTGCAGAGAAGAGATGAAAGGATGATTATTAAAAACACCTCTCAGTTACATCAGTTTTAACAAGTAGCTTTTAATGATTTCCCTGTCATCTTTCTTATTAGTAAGTAATTCGCAAGATTTCACAGCGTTATTGTCTTCTCCTTAATTAAACATCAATGAGCGACCCCGAAAATGCTTCATTTTTGACAGCGATTATAACATTATGCATTAAGAGTTGTTGTAATATAATAATCTATATAGGTAGGTACTTTTATTTAAATCGCACTAGCGATTATAACATTATGTATTGAGAGTTGTTGTTACGTAATAAACTATAGAGTTAGGTAGGTACTTTATTTAAATCGCACCAGCGATTATAACATTATGCATTAAGAGTTGTTGTTATGTAATAAACTATAGAGTTGGGTAGGTACTTTATTTAAATCTCACTAGCGATTATAACATTATGCATTAAGAGTTGTTGTTATGTAATAAACTATAGAGTTAGGTAGGTATGTAGGTAGGTACTTTATTTAAATCGCACTAGCGATTATAACATTATGCATTAAGAGTTGTTATGTAATAAACTATAGAGTTAGGTAGGTACTTTATTTAAATCGCACTAGCGATTATAACATTATGCATTAGGAGTTGTTGTTATGTAATAAACTATAGAGTTAGGTAGGTACTTTATTTAAATCGCACTAGCGATTATAACATTATGCATTAAGAGTTGTTGTTATGCAATAAACTATAGAGTTAGGTAGGTATGTAGGTAGGTACTTTATTTAAATCGCATCAGCGATTATAACATTATGAATTAAAAGTGGTTGATATGTAATAAACTATAGAGTTAGGCAGGTACTTTATTTAAATCGCACCAGCGATTATAACATTGTGAATTAAGAGTTGTTGTTATGTAATAAACTATAGAGTTAGGTAGGTACTTTATTTAAATCGCACCAGCGATTATAATATTATGAATTAAGAGTGGTTGTTATATAATAAACTATAGAGTTAGGTAGGTACTTTATTTAAATCGCACCAGCGATTATAACATTATGAATTAAGAGTGGTTGTTATGTAATAAACTACATAGCTAGATAGGTACGTAGGTAGGTACTTTATTTACGTTGCACAAGAGCTGCACAATGGGCTATTGGTGACTGTCCAGGAAACTTCCCTAAAGATGATTCGAAGACATGCCATTGCAATTTTGATCCTCTGCAGAGGGGATGCTTCCTCTGATTTTGGTAGCTCAACTACCTGAGCATTTACCTACATAGTTAGAAACATGCTCACGGAAACAAACATTATTCATACTGTTTTATTTTATAGAGTCTAATTCATATTTTTAGATACGACTAAGAATTCGTTTTAGAATCGCAATAATTCATCCCTATCTAAAATACAACATAATTTTTATCTAAGATGTGTAATAACTTTGGGAACATGAAAGAAAAAGTTATAACTAATCTTATATTTCAAACTATTTTTTCCTCTATTTCATTGTTGAAGCCTTTTTCTTTAGAAATCATTTCAGTTAGAACTGAATAAGACAGCCTGTTTCTTTCCAGAAAATATGCTAAGTTAGATTGTATCTAATACGCCGCAGGGATTGAGGTTATGAATCCAGAAGAAAAAAATGAGGTTATCAAAAGTCAGCAGAGAAGATTATCTTGAAAGGTTTAGCAATGGAATAGTTGGAAAGAGATGAAATATCACCCAAAAAGATTTTTCGTTTTATTTGAAAGATAACTACGAGAAGTTTCAAAGATAAATAAAACGGAGAAAGAATCGTTCGTTCTTCTGCGTTATGCTAATTATGTTTGATTATTGAGTCTGAGTGAAGAAGAGAGTGAAATTCTCTTTATTTGTTAATGTTTAAGGTTGTTTATTTTGTTTCCTATTAAAAATGCAAATTAAATTAGAAATTCACTAACATTTTAATTGAATTTCCCTTAGGCCCAATGAAACTGTGTCAAACTTTTTCATGGGCAATATGTGAGTATATAATTCAATAAAAAAATTCTTCCAAATTGGGTACTTGCACTTCAAGGAGAAGACTCCCCATACCCACACATGTGACCCATGACGTCAGAGCCAGTTAATATTTATCATCAAAATGGCGTTGAGCTAAGTTTCTCTACATAAGTTAGAATGTTAATTAGAAATAAGTTAATTAAAAACAGAGTCGTATCGCACATCGCTTTAGTTGAAATATAATTCTTTCTCGTCTGCTTCTTTTACTTAACTTTGATTAATTATTTATTTTTGTTTTTTATTGTAATCGAGACATATTTTTGTTTTGTGTACCTGGCAACTTCGATGTATTATTAGTTTGTTTATGTTCTACGTGGCTTCGTGCCCGTCTTTGTGATAAGTCTCAGCGTAAATATATAGTGAAAGAATTGAAATCGTAGAGAAAAAAAATCTTCGTGAAAAAATTTAGAATGTGTCACTTAAGAGAATTGAAACTAGACGGGATTGTCTTACTCGAAATAGAATGGAAAGTTATGGAAAGGAAAATAATAGAATGGATAACTGGAATGGATGCTAAAGTAAGCAAATGCCACGCTTCAACAACCAATCAGGATTGAGAAACTCACACTACGTCACTTGCAGGTATTCCATTGATTAGAATATTACTTTTCCCCAACCAAAAGTTTTTAAAAATCAATTATACTGAATCGTTTTCAATTTCAGTTTTTAAAATTTTCTCTAACCAATGATAAGAATTTTTGAAACTTGTTTCTAATTCCAGTTTTAAATTTTCCAACATGTAATCATATACAAGATTTTCGAAACCATTTTCAATTTTCAGTTCTAATCTTTTCTCTAAATAAATATAAGAATAGTAAATTTTCGAAATCGTTTTCAATTTACCAATTTATTAATCGTTTTCAATCTTTTCACCAACCGATTATATAAATAGAAGAACCTCACAATTATTTCCAAGTTTTACTTATAGTTTTTTCTTTTTAAATAAAATAAAGTAGTTGAAGAAGAAAGCAATATTAAAAACAAGGTCCATCAAAGCGCTTGGGTGATATAGCATGATCTCGAACAATATCTCGAACTGATTTTAATTTCTTTAATAGATTAACATGCAATGAATTATTTAATTATATTTACTAATAATAATATTAATAATATAATTAATGAATTTAATAAATAAATTATTTCTTAACGAAGTAAAAAGCTTAATAATGTTCATTTGCGTTAGTAAAGTTCATTATAATTATAAAATTCGGTCTGACGTTTATAGAAGGGTATTTGTTATACGTGGGTATTATAGGATATAAATTTAACTTTGCATGCAAAATATACTAACATATAAAGCCGAAGCAAAATAAATTAATACAATAGTGTATTAATATATTTTGCTTCGGCTTTATTGATACAATATCAGAAAGCACTCTGTTTTGCGGATATAATCGTGTGGGCTGAAGAAAAGATTATATCTTTTTTTCCCCCGGTTTTTTTAAATAAAATTTCACATTTTTTTTTAAACTGTTGTTTGTTATTTTTTTACTTCTTATTTCCCCCCCCTTTTTTTTTTCATTTGTCTATTATTTTTCTTTGTTTTATTCTTCATTCCGAACATATATATATATATATATGTATGCAAACAATATTTTTAGTTACGATATCAGACGCAAAATCCTACTTTGTCTGAATAAACATACCTTTCTTTTGACAGATTCGGATTTCTGATATATGGGGTACCGCAATCTGGGAAATATGGTCTCCATAGTTTGATCAGGAGAGCGCACCAAAGTTTGGATCCCTTAATATTAATTTTACTTCTTGCGTATTATCTCGAGAACTTTTTACATCCGTGAATATAAAAAATAACTCATCACTGGTTATAAAGAATAATAACTCGTGGAACCACTTTAACTCTTCTCCGTAACCCTAAGGTTCCGAGGACTACATGTTAATGTAAAATACCAAATGTTAATGCATAAATATATAACATTACATTGTTAATTTCAATAAATTTTCATATTTTATTTATTTTATCATTATTTTTTTGTTGTTGTTGCGTTTGCCAGCTTTTGGAATTTATTTCTCAGAACTCTTTTCCCAATTCGAGCTCGCTTTGCTAGTTCCAGGGATGCTTTTGTAATTAAGTTTTGATTGCAATGTATTTTTGTATTCTTTTCGAAAGAAAGTTTTAAGACTCCGCAACATATAAAGGGGGCAGGGGGCTAGTTTGGACATGGAACTAAAGTGAACATTTTGAATAACGTTTTTATTCATTTGTCAAATTACTTCCGTGAGATATCGTAAATTCACTAAGCGGGGTGGGTGACCACTTGAATCAGTCTGCGTAGGAATCGAGGGTGTTCTGTATCGATCCTCTTTAAACTGTTCTACCATAAAGTGCTCGACTTCACGCAGGTCACCGGGGCTACTGATGCAGGCGAGCCATCTCCTTTGCAGCGGATCAAAATTGCGATGGCATGTCTTCTGGATCATCCTCAGGGATGTTTCCCGAACCGTCGCCAATAGCCCATTTAGCAGCTCTGGTGCGACGTAAATAAAGTGCCTACTTACCTACCACAAATGATACTGTTTTTTTACCTATTTTAATACTAACTTTTCCTCTGTTTAGTATAACTCTGTTTAGTATGACATAAACAAACATGTGTCTTCATGAGGCTTATATAATAGACATGTGGGTTAGTGTGCTTTAAGCAGATTTTTTCAATACCAAGTTGGCAAATATATAGCTGTTTTTTTTTTCTATTTTAAATTGCAAAGTAATCGGATCAGTATAAAAAAGGCTCGAAACTTCTTGACAACAGTTAACAAATTGGTGCTAATCAAGTTTTTGTTTTTTTAATAAAGAAACAAACAAAATAAAACAGTGTAGTTCATTATCATACCTGCCAACTTTTACGCATTTGGCGTAAAATTATATTTCTATATTTAAATTGGTAGTAAAATGTATGCTTTCTATATGTTTCTTGCATTAATAAACTTAATTTATAATATTTTTAATCCACCACTATTTTTAAAAAAATTAAGCACATTTATAAATATGTAATTCTATCCTATAGCATGCTGAAGTAATCTCGAAATGCAAAAAAATTTTCTGCCGAAAATTGTAATTTAATTTTCATTTTACTACCACTGGGGAAAATCATCCTTGAAAAGATTAGAAGTTGGCAGGTATGCATTATGTTGGTGCAAGGGAATTTGGATTTGGTGATAAAGATGGTCTATTCTTAAGAAATAAAAGATGAACATAGTTCTTTAAAGCATGAACGTTCATTTTTTCCAGAAAAAATAACATTTTTCAAACATCGCGAGAAGAAATAGTTACCAAATTATAAACTATATTGCCAGTAACAGATAGAAATACCTGGTCTGCATCTCAATACACTTCTAAAGGTGACATTTTAGTTTTTTAACTATATAAACAATGAATTTCAAAATATTTATAAAATAAACCAAATCGAAAAATGGTTTTCAAACGAATTGATTTACGTTGAAAATTTCTTCTTTAGTAAAATGAAATGTTCTGTAATAAATCGGTATTTTAATTAATATGTGTCAATATTCATTCTCCAATGAGGTTTAGATTGAAACTATTTGACTTTAGATATATCTCTTTGAGTTATAATAAATGGTTACTTAGCAAGTTAGCCAAGTTTGTGCCGCGTATACTGGGGTAGGAAAAACTAGATTATTATATTATTAACATATTATGTTAAAACTAGCATTATGGAAAAATTGGGCAACTTTATAATTTCAGATATGAACCAGAATGCAGGAAAACGTCTAAATTGTTGTTAAAAATACTTGAATAAATAATTTTTTTTTTTATTTAATATATTTTTTTTGACAAATTTGTAAAAAAATGGCCGCAATAGCCCCCCTTTTTCCTTCACACTGTAAAAATTCTTGATTTATAGACATTTAATTCAATTTTTATATATTACGATTTGTTTTATGCATATTTCAATGCTAGTTTAAGGCTGTTTTTCGAATTTTCCGTAGTTATAGAAAATGATGCTTCTCTGCGATTAATTGCTGCTATTTTTTTAACTGCTGCAAGTTCGCAGCAGTTACTCATGACCGTTGGGTCAGGTTTAGCCAGCGATGTCTATAATTATTTTGAAAATGGTGCAAAACGGTAAAACGGAGAAAAGCCACTGTTTCGTGAAAATGAAACAAAGTTTGTGGTCTAATTTTTTAATATTTAAAAACTTACTCCATTGCTGTATTATCTGGGCTCATAGAAATTCGCAAAAACTGAAAATAAAGCAATGATTTTGATAATTTTCATCTAAGTGGAAAAATGTCTCAAATTAGCAATTCTTAAACAAGTTTAATAACTTTCAAAATAGCATAGCATCATAGCATTGCTTCAAGTGTAAGGCACTTAAACTGCGGTTTTTTTTATTTTCCTTGGCGACAGAGCTCCAAAAAACAATGTTAAAATAAGATTTGGAACGCATTTCATTAGACCCCTCAGTTCTCAACATTCATGATGTATCCTACCTCCTTTCAAAGTTTGAACCAGAAATTCAGGAACACCCTGTATTCATGCCAAAGTTTATTCCTGTAATTCTTGGAAAAAAACTTAAGACAATGGGAACATTGAAATTAATGTGCTTTAGTGAACAGTGTGCAGAGAATAAAAAAAAAGACATTATGGAGTTAACTTTCGACTACTTTCTTGTCTTAACTATTGAGACAATATTTCCCAGGTTGTGGCTTACCCACACATTGTTGCGGGTCAAGAATCAAAATCTGTCGAAAAAAAATAATGTTTTTTATGTTATGAAAAGTATGTTTAGGTTATTAAAAGTATGCTTATGTGTCTAATTGTTTAACTTAAAACATCGTCTATGCTAATTAATCAGTAGATTTTAAGTTATATTCTCAAGCCATTAAAATTTTAGGCATATTACTTTAAAATCCGATCTCTAAATCTAAATTTATTAAACTATTCATACTACGTTAAATAAAATCATAAAATTCAACAAGAATCTACAACGATTTAACAAACTAAACTAAACTCAGCGGCGTGACAGCCCATAGAGGGCCAAGGCCTACTGTGCCCATCTCAGTTTTCTTGACCTTGGGCTCTGGGGTGCATGAGCAGATGTTCCAGTCAGGTAGTCAGCCGAACGCGGAACCCAAGCATGCTTGGTACTCACTTATCGACCCATTGAAGGGATGAAAGGCTGAGTCAACCTTGTCCGGCCCGAGTATCGAACAAGGGACCTGTGGCACGACAGCGCGAAGCGCTACCGCTCAGCCACCGGGCGTCAATGATTTTACAAGAGTTTGAAATAAATAAAAGTAGTAATTTTATGAGCTTGAGTTTCATAGATTTGGTTATAGCGAATTGAAATAAATATTAAATTCAATATCAATATTATTTGTATCTTACATATAAAAAATTAAAATTAGCAAAATCTTGTATTTTTACATGTTTTTAATTCAAGTTTTTCTCTATTTATTGTTATGTGACTTATGTTTCACAAGTTTATTTTGATCGATTTTTTAAAATTTATTCATGAAAAAGCGGCACTAATTAAAAATTATAAGAACCCACGTTTTTTTTTTTTGAACTTGAAAGAAAAGAAATAAAATTAGCTTTTTAAAGATGACATCACTTTTGAAACATCGACTTCAGAAACTAATTGAAATCGATTGGACACGTCAAGCACATGACTGATGATTCAGTAGTGACGTTGAAGTTGATGTTCCAAAGGCAGAACCTCCACTTCCGAAACATAATTAATACAGGAAAAGGGACTTCTTAAAGAGATTTTCGTAGAACAATTTCACCTTCCTCATTATTCCAGAAATCTCGTTATAGAAAGTTAGGGGGATACAATTTCTGTACTTCATTCGTTTTCCAGCTCTTAGTCGCCGACAGCGTGCAATTGGTTTTGCCTTTTGGCCTTATTAGTCGACATATTCATCATAATTTAAAAATCATAAATTTAGTGCTCAGATAATGGTCTCTGATTTCGTCTTTTGAACTTTGAAATCATCCCAGACGGGATTTGGAACACAAGAAAATAAGCTTCTTTTCAATTCGTCTGGTGTAGATGAAGATTTATTTCGGGTACCGATGCCTGAGTACCGATAATTGGGATTTACTAATAATGTTTCGAAGTAGTAATTAATTTCTGAAAGTGGTATTAGTTTTCATTGATAGATAAGTTAATTTTGGTTTGTTATAAAATGTTAGTCGGTAAGTCCTACTCGCTTTGGATTAGAATGCAGGTACATTGTGATAAAAAAGTGAACACTCTGAATGACTTTTTATCTAATGATAGAATTTTCCCGTATGATGATTTAATCTTAATGGTTTGATAAACTCAAATATGCTAAATAATTAGCGCGGGCGATATTTTGAGTCAAGAAATCATACACAAAACCGTACTTCCTCTGAATAAAAATATGTTTTTTACGATAGATTTGGGTTCCTTAAATGTAGGGGGTAGAGCAAGCGATGGCTCAGGGGATAGAGCGTTCGCCTTTCAATGAGGTGAACCGTGTTCGATCCCGGCGATGGCTGGTCGATACGAATTCCGCATCCGGCCTGCACCGACCACAATGCTGACGTGAAAGATCCTCAGTGGTAGACGGATCACGGGTTAGAGTCTCCTTGTCGTCAGGTTAACCGTGGGAGGTTCTCGTGGTCGTCTTCTCCATGTAGCGCAAATTCGGATTAGTTCCATCAGAAAGTCCTCCACGAAGGCAAATTTCTCCCAATACTTGATCCAGGAGTTCCCTTGTCTTCTGGATTGGGTTCAAAATTACAAGGCTACGGAGTTGAATATTGGGTCTGCTGCTCAAAACGGCTATAAAATAAAATATAAAAATAAAATGTAGGGGGTAGCTTCAATTTCAGAAATATGTTTTGGGAAAAGTGTGAATGATTTCATACTGCTGTTCAGTACTAATTAATGGATTCTTTTTTATTCGGTATTAACAGATATTCAGCTAGTAATAAAATAATGAATTTTTTTTATGCTTTTCTTTTAAAGTTTAATGTTAGATTGTAACCTGAGGACGATTTCTTTCAATGAATTGATTTTAAATTAAGTAATTACTATTGAGAAAAATGCAGATAGGTATCAATATATATATATGATTAAAATTCAGTAATTTGAAGAACAAGAAAATTAAAATGCAGCTTTACTAACAGCCGTACCCTCTGTTACTCTTCTTCCCTCTATTACTTACCATTTATTAAGCGTTATTTCATTATATAATTTAACAAAATCAGTTTTAGTGATTTACTACGTGAATTTGACGAGAGTGTAAGTTATGCAATATTTTTTAATGCAAACTTGAAATAAAAAATTTTCGATTTAATAAACGCTCACAATCTTTTCATAACCAGTGACATAAGGGAAGTATTTTAATCTTTTATTACAATAAAAATAATATTATAGAAAAATAATAGATATTAAATATTGGTAAAAAAATGTAGGTGCCAAAATAGTGATGTTTAATCATTCAGGTAATTCATTTAAACATTGTTAAACATGGAGAACATAGGAGAACATAATGCAAATTCAGATTAATGTTACGTTATTTATTTTATGTTCCAAATAATGCACTGCTGCTTTAAAAATTTATGTGCAAGAAGCATTACAACTACAACAGAATTGTCATGGCGTCCACTTATGCTGCAAAAACTATCCACGTGTGTTACCTAACCTACGAAATAATGACCCGAAGATGAACTATTATTAAGAATGTGCAATGAGTTTAAAATTAAACTTTTTTTTGATTAAATAGAGTCACTAATATTATCTTTTCAATAAGTACATTTCTAGAGCCATTTACAGTATAAATAGTAATAATAATCCTGTGAGAGAATTCCTTTTTTATTTCACATCCATTTAAACTGGAGAAAATTTTAGAACAATTTTTATGATCACCGAATAAATTGTCAAAATTCTGTGATAACATTTCGGGAATTATAAAAGAAACATCATAGAATATTTTTTTTATTGCAGATAATTTTTTTACCATCATTACAAGTTAATATTACACAAGGCATGTGAAACCCAACATTAGCACTTGTCACAAATAATTTCAAAGTAGATATATAAATTGGTATAATAATAAAAATCATCACAACTTAAATGCTTCTTTTTCTGACATACAGTCATAAGAATATCAAAATACATCTCTTTCTAAGGATGATTTGACATTTGCGAATTTAAAACTTAGCCTCCAGTTTCCAGATTGCTCATATCGCCCGCGGTTCTATCATTCCCGCAAACGGGAGTATTGCTCCTGCCAAACATGATGGACGACTCCCGAATTTTTTTTCCACTTTTTTACTCCTTCTCACTGAAAAGAGCCTTGAAGATAAAAAGGAAGAAAGAAAATAATCATCTTATACTTCCTATCCTTCTATTTTCTTCATAAAGAGAACCATGCGTTAAATTTTTCCCCTCAAAAAAAAAGGGAAATCGATCCACATGCCTGCGGAAAAAAAATCCTTTTTTTATATCCAGTTTTTTTAAAAACCCGGATGTTGTACTTTCGGGAGCTCGCCACAACAACTTGGAAACAAAGTGTTTTGTTATATTCTTTAAGTTGGCAATATCTTATAATAGATATTTTTGGTAATGTTGATGTTTGACGGAGAATTTGTTTAGTTGTTGAAGTTTGGCTTAGAGTTGATATTTATTGGCATGTACTTAGAAATTTCGTTTATTTTGATGGATGCTATAGGGATGTTTTTTTCCACGTAACTTAGAATGTCATTAAAAAATAAGATTGCTTCGGGAAAGGAGATTTAAGGTAAGGAGAACTATTCAAAAAATTTAATTATGGTAAATATTATGTTCAGAGAAAAGCTTAAGGCTTAATTCTTTTAAAGGTAGGAAGAACTATTGTAAAAATTTAAATACAATAAAATTTTATACTCAAGAATAAATATTGTAAGTATTTAATTATGACAAAATATCGTACACTGAATATACCTTGAAGCTAGTTTCTATATAGCTTAGTTTCCATATTAGTATATCTATGTCTATCTCTCTCTCTCTCTCTCTCTATATATATATATATATATATATATATATTATATATATATATATATATATATACGTATATATATATATATATATATATATATATATATATATATATATATATATATATATATATATATATATATATATATATATATATATATATATATATATATAAAGAGAGAGAGAGAGAGAGAGAGAGAGTAAAAAAACAGCAATTTTGAGGTTATGTCTATAAAAGATATGTATAAAGGGCCATCAAGCTCAAAAAGTGTCTCAGAAAAGTGTCTCAAAAAGTGTCCAGGTTGTGTTATTCGGAATAAGTTTTATAGTATTCAAAAATGTGATTTTTCTCAAATGCTGTATATTGAGCCGCGATGGCTCAGGGGATAAAGCGTTCGCCTTCCAATGAGGCGAACTGGGTTCGAATCCCAGTCGATACGAACTCCGCATCCGGCTTGCACCGATCACAGTGCTGACGTGAAATATCCTCGGTGGTAGACGGATCATGGGTTAGAGTCTCCTTATCGTCAGGCTAACAGTGCGAGGTTCTCGTGGTCTTCCTCTCCATGTAACGCAAATGCTGTATCCATGTAGATCCATCAAAAAGTCCTCCACGACGGCAAATTTCTCCCAATACTTGATCCAAGAGTTCTCTTGTCTTCTGGATTGGGTTCAAAATTACAAGGCTACGGAGTTAAGCATTAGTGGTCGTAAACGCATAAAATTGGGCCAGCTGTTCAACGACGGTTATAAAATAAAATGCCGTACTTGAGAGTTGTATATATATATATATATATACATATATATATATATATATATATATATATATATATATATATATATATATATACATATATATATATATATATATATATATATATATATATATATATATATATATATATATATATATATATATATATATATATATATATATATATATATATATATATATATATATATATATATATATATATATATATATATATATATATATATATATATATATATATGCGTGGGTGTATTTTAAGAAACAAGGAATTTACGTCTCTGGTACAACTTTTTCCTCTTTTTTTAATTTTATTCTAATTTTAACACGTTTGGTGCTATGAAATCTATTTCGGCTCTTGTGATTTCAAACTCAAACACTTCAATACATATTTATCATTTCTTTTTAACTGAAAACACTTTATACAAATTCAAATTTCCGTTTCTTGTCCCCTTGAGACAAACAGATGGAAGCCTTTAAGATTATATTACCGGCAAAATCATAAATGTGAAGCAGAAATCAATATTAAGACTATGACAATCGTAAATTGCTCTGAAGCACAGGAACTGAGGAATAGAAATGTCACCTAAAAGTGCATCCATAAATATGACAAACAATTCATAATCTGGTTTTTAAAATGGTGTGTAAAATAAGTTTTTTATGGCTTGTTCTAGGCGTAAAATTTCTATGTTTATTGTGGAAATCCTTTTAACTTGTCACTCGCAGATGTTATCTCAGCGAAAAACGTAAATATTGAATTTAAGATTTAGAGATTTGAAGAAAAAAAATAGTCTGACATTTTTAAGTTCTTAGTCAGGTTCCAAAATATATTCACAGTAATTTAATCATGGTTTTAAAATATGCATTTATTTATATAAAATGTTATGTTCGATTTTATAACAAAACACAGTTTTATGTAACTCAAGAATATAAGAGTGTCATGTACGTCCACCTAAGTTTTTGAATTGCTTTCTATGCTTCTGATTTCTTGAAATTGATCTTATGGGATACGTAACTTAGGATTTTAAAAACTTACCGAAAGTAGAAATAAAAAAACGCATTATTAAAAATATAATTAATTTGAGCCTGTAATGTAATAATTTCAGGAAAAATATTATTTATTTGGTTGTTTAGGAAGCTTTTCTAGAATTTCGTTTTTATATTAATTCAATTTCATACTGAATTCGGTTTTATACTGAAAATGCATTCGGTTTTAATACTTAATTAAAATACTTCGGTTTTTAGATCAATCCCGCAACAGCCAGTTGTCGGCCATTGAGGTTTAGGTTCTACAATTCCGAGACCAGCATTACGATGCTGACAATGTGACCCGTATAGAGCTCCAGTAGCTGTTACTACCCAGACAGACTGAAACACATCGATCTGAATATGTATGATTGGGCTTCAAGTCACAATCAGGGTTTGAATTCCGTCCATTCATAATGACAGTTCAGCGTCTTAACCCCTGTTTCTTATAGATCAATAGCTTAAGGTATCGCTTTCAATTAGACGAGCTAAAGACAGTAATGGAACGAAAATTTCCAGAAATAGCGTATCAGAAAAACCTTTGACATTTTATCTTTTTCGACAACTTAACAAAGGTTATTAGAGCTCTATTGAGATATTTTATACCATTTAATGTAATTTATTTTATTTTATAACCGTCTCTGAGCAGCCGATCTAATTTTAGGTTTACGATTACTAATATTCAACTTCGCAGCCTTGCCCAATCCGGAAGTTAAAGGAACTCCTGGATGAAGTATTGGGAGACGTTTGCAGAGTACTTTTTGATGGAACTGGCACGCATTTGCGTTACATGGAGAGGAAAACTATGAAACCCTTTCACAGTTAGCCTAACGACAAAGGTAGATGAATCTAACCCATGATCCGTCTACCACTGAGGATATTTTTATGTCAGCACTGTAGTCGGTGCAAGCCAGGTGTGGAATTCCTATTGACCTGCCATCACTCGGATTTGAACCCAATTAACCTCATTGAAAAATGAACGTTCTATTACCTGAGCCACAACGTCAGCTGAGACAAGCTATCACCTGAGCCTCCTAGAGTTTTATAAATGTAAAAAAAAAAATGAAGTTTTTGTTTAAGATAAAAATTAATGAGGAAAAAAGGTTCGCCAAAAATCCCAAATATTTCTAGGATAATTAGTTATTTTTTTTATTTATTATTTTTTTAAATTGGCACGATTTTCTTCCAATATCTCCTTTTTACAATGATAGTTTAGTTTAGTATACCATAAAAATGAAAAAAAAAAAATAGCCCACGATTATTATTTACAAGCACGTTTCCAAAGTGAATTTTATCGTAAGATAGGAATTCCAGTAGATCACCGAAATCAAGCAACAATGGTTACTTTGATCAGCCTACGAAGGAACCGAGCGTGTGCAGCACAGGCGTAGTATGAGGGAGGCACATTTTTTGTTTTTAGAAAACTGTTCGTTTATTTTAAATTTTATACATACGTTTATAGATAAAAAGACATACATAAAAAAATAAATACATATATACTCATGAAAAGTAAAATTAACGAAGAGTTTTCTAAAAACGAGAAAATGTTCCTCAAGCTAGCCTATGGCAGCAGTAGTGGTTCTCGTTAAACTGTTCTGCCGTAAAGTGCTCGACTTCGAGCGCAGGCTACTAAAGCGGGGGAGTCATCCCTTCTGCAGAGGATCAAAATTGTGATGGAATGTATTCGGATGATCCTCAAGGCTGTTTACCAGGCCGTCCTCAAATTGGGTTGGCTGTTCAACGATGGTTATAAAATATAATAGCTATTGTGTGAGGCGTGGTGGCACAGTGAATAGAGTGATCGCCTCTCATAGAGGTGACCCGGGTTCGAATCCCATCGATGGGTGGTCTATATGAATTAAACACCAGGCTCGTGTCAACCACAGTGCTAACTTAACTATCCTCAGAAGTAGACGGATCATAGGTTAGAATTCCCGTGCCGCCAGGATAACAGTGGGAGGGTTTTGTGATTTTCCTCTCCACGTAACGCAGATGCGGGTTAGTTCCATCAAAATAGTCTTCCACGAAGGCAAATTTCTCTCAATACTTGATCCAAGAGTTCCCTTGTCTTCTGGATTGGGTTCAAAATTACAAGGGTACGGAGTCTGGCATTTAGGTAATTTATAGTTTAGATTCCATAAAAGTGTTTCAAAAACTTTTGTTTCCATTATTTAATGTGATTTATTTCCCGTTATGAACTAAAAAAAGTAACTTAGGTATAAATACCCAGTGTAAATAATTCTAATTATGAAATCGATACAAAAACATAGAATTTTTCGCATTTATGTGTGTATGTTTATGCTACGGTTAAAAGTAGAATATAATTTTTACATACGAAAAGGAATTTTAACATGGTATAAACTATTTCTATTGATTACACTTGATAAATTTATTCGATTTTTTCCTCAAATTCTTTATGCAGTTTCTTTTACAACAAAGCATTCTATTCAAGTGAGAAGAATATGGAAAGAAAACTTTTAGAATAAAAATTTCCCTTTTCCTGTTTATAATACGACGCACGCTCACACAGAATACAAAATAAATGGTTTTAACTCGGCTGACTTTTCTGTACTTTAAGTGTTAGTCTTGCATCATGAAAGCTATAATCGCGTGAAATGAGCACTTGTTCGCAAAGTTGCCTCAAGATGCAGGTGGCTTAAAGCTCAAAGCTTTCGAGACTGAATTTAAAGCTCAAATAAGGAATGGTAATTTATTTGAAAACTGAAGTAGTAAATGGGAAATCAGAAATGAGTAATTAGTTATTTTCCAGACTGTGATTTAAATTTATTGTTCCGGAAAGCCTTTCTAAGGGCATTATAACCTTAAACGAATAACGATAATTCGCTTTTTTATAATTTGACTAGAAATAGTAAGTGTTTTTAATGCAGTTCTTTTTTATTTTTCAATGTAAACTTAAAATATCTTATAAATGTAAACTGAGTTAAATAGCGCTGAAAAATAAAGATGTTATATAAACTTATAGCCGACGTTAGTGTAATAGTTAAGATTTGTTCCTTATCTTGATCTGTTAAATTCCTTAAATCAATTGAGGGGATAATGGTCTTGAGTTTTGCATCTTCCGAAAGACAATGCCGAGTAAAATTAGATAAAAAAAAATATTTTTTGCAAAAAATTATCTTCTAATAAGCGAAATTTATGCCTGAATATAAGACACTTTTGATTTGTTTGAATAGTTTGAGATTATGATTAATTACTTAAAAAGTGAAGGGATCCAAGTTTATGACGCGGCTTCTAATAGAACACAGAAATCACAACTTTGATCCTCTGCAGAGGGGATGGCACCCCCGCTTCGGTAGCCCAACGACCTGCACGCGAAGTCGAGCTCTTTACGGTAGAACAGTTTCACGAGGATCAATACCGCACACCCTCGGTCCCTACGAAGACTGATCCAAGTGATCACCCACCCACATACTGACCGCAACCAGAGATGTTTGACTTCGGTGATCTGCTGGGAACCGTGTCTTAACGATCAGTCCACTGCGGAACTCTAGTGCGATGTAAATGGAGTACTACTATTACCACATAGTAATGCAAAAATTAATTATCATAAAGGTCAAACACTCGAACCTTGAAGATTTCATCTTAATACGTGAGTGTCTAATCATTAGTTCAAAAGTTATTAAGTACCGCAGTGGACTGATCGTTAAGACACGGTTCCCAGCAGATCACCACTGGGATCAGTCTGCGTAGGGACCGAGGGTGTGCGGTATTGGTCCTCGTTAAACTGTGCTACCGTAAAGTGCTCGACTTCGCACGCAGGTCGTCGGGCTACCGAAGTGGGGGTGCCATCCCCTCAGCAGAGGATCAAAATTGTGATGGCATGTCTTCGGATCATCCTCCGGGATGTTTCCCAGACCGTCGCCAATAGCCCATTGTGCAGTTCTAGTGCGACGTAAATGAACAACAACAACTACAAAAGTTATTAAAGGGTCTTTTTTATTTCATTTTCCACACTACGGATATAAGATTGAACCTTCTACTGTAGAACATTTGGTAAAAAGATAATACTCAGGTTATGAGCTGTGTACTTTATTAATAAATTTATTGTTGCACATATGTATGCTAACTTGTGTGCTCATTAGAAATTAAGGCTTACGAATTGAGGAATTCACAGCACAAATTAGCAGAGGATATCGCGAAAATACATCCAGGGTTATGGCAAGATTTGTATCTGCAACCTTAAAGCAACAGATAGTTTCGGGAGTGTGTTTCATCTGCTTCGGGAGGATCTAAGCTGCGAATTAAGAAAGCTGTAAAATTGGCAAAGCTGTGAAGTTTTAAAGCAAATTAAACTAGTGGGACCTTCGTTGTGGATTCCTATCACTCTTTTTGGTCCTCGTTAAACTGTGCTACCGTAAAGTGCTCGACTTCGCGTGCAGGTCGTCGGGCTACCGAAGCGGGGGTGCCATCCCCTCAGCAGAGGATCAAAATTGTGATGGCATGTCTTCGGATCATCCTCCGGGATATTTCCCAGACCGTCGACAATAGCCCATTGTGCAGCTCTAGTGCGACGTAAATTAACAACAACAACTACAAAAGTTATTAAAGAGTCTTTTTTTATTTCATTTTCCACACTACAGATCTAAGATTGAACCTTCTACTGTAGAACATTTGATAAAAAAGATAATATTCAGGTTATGTGCTGTGTACTTTATTCAAAAATTTATTGTTGCACATATGTATGCTAACTTGTGTGCTCATTAGAGATTAAGGCTTACGAATTGAGGAATTCACAGCACAAATTAGCAGAGTATATCGCAAAAATACATCCAGGTTTACGGCAAGATTTGTATCTGCAACCTTAAAGCAACAGATAGTTTCGGGAGTGTGTTTCATCTGCTTCGGGAGGATCTGAGCTGCGTATTAAGAAAGCTGTAAAATTGGCAAAGCGGTAATGTAAACTAGTGGGACCTTCGCTGTGGATTCCTATCACTCTTTTCTCAAATGT
Source organism: Parasteatoda tepidariorum (assembly GCF_982258835.1). Taxonomy (NCBI): domain Eukaryota; kingdom Metazoa; phylum Arthropoda; class Arachnida; order Araneae; family Theridiidae; genus Parasteatoda; species Parasteatoda tepidariorum. The sequence goes on along the minus strand of NC_141755.1, from coordinate 106,526,539 downwards.
TGTCAACGTGCAAGCAGCGTGTTCGATTCAGGCCTTAACCTTGGATTTATTGGAATTACATAAATTTGCTGACTTGTGTGCTCAATTTAGGCATATAAACCTTTGCAAATAGAAGACAGCAAAGAGAGACGGGCTAACAGCGGGATTCGAACGTGCTACCTCCACGCTTTGCACAGCATTTGGCGGTGATACCGCTTGGCCAAGGAGACCCCTCCGTAACCTTGGATGAATCTTAATGATGTCCTTCACTAATTTGTGGACCCATAGTGGACTAATCGTTAAGACTGATCGTTTCCAGCAGATCACCGAAGTCAAGCATCAATGCGGTCAGTGTGCGGGTGGGTGACCACTTGGATCAGTCTGCCTAGGGACCAAGGGTCTGCGGTATGTGTCTTCATTAAACTGTTCTACCGTAAATTGTTCGACTTCACATGCTACATTCATTCGTCGGGCTACCGAAGCGGGGGTGCCATTCCATCAGCAGAGGATCAAAATTGTGGTGGAATGTCTTCGGATCATCCTTAGGCATGTTTCCCAGACCGTCGCCAACAGCCCATTGTGCAGCTCTAGTGCGACATAAATGAGTCCCGCAGTGGACTGATCGTTAAGACACGGTCCCCAGAAGATCACCGAAGTCAAGCATCACTGGCTGCGGTCAGTGTGCGGGTGGATGACCACTTGGATCAGTCTGCGTAGGGACCGAGGGTGTGCGGTATTGGTCCTCGTAAAAACTGTGCTACCGTAAAGTGCTTGACTTCGCGTGCAGGTCGTCGGGCTACCGAAGCGGGGGTGCCATTCCATCAGCAGAAGATCAAAATTGTGTTATTGTTATTAATTTACGTCGCACTAGAGCTGCACAATGGGCTATCAAAATTGTGATGGAATGTCTTCGGATCATCCTCAGGGATGTTTCCCAGACCATCGCCAATAGCCCATTGTGCAGCTCCAGTGCGACGTAAATGAACTACAACAACAACAACAGCGACATAAATGAACTACAACTACCACTCACTAATTTGTGCTATCAATTCTTCAATTTAACAAGGGTTTATAAATTGTTTTTCATATTGAGCATATGCGCCTACTTGTGCATTGTAGCAAATGAAATAACAAGCTAGTAGAGTTTTAAAACGGACCGTCAGGTAAAGACTACTACTACTAAACAAACTAGTGATAGTGTTTGATGTGTGGTGCATCTTTATGCAATAAGGCTCAATTGTTCGGACAAATTTTTTTAATCAAAGCTTAACAAAAAAAAAAAAAAACAATTAGAGCCATATATTTAGCAGCTGACACTACTTGTTTGTGCACATGCATTTATAGAATCACAGATTCAAGAAAGATGGAACTATATTAATTGGACAAAAACTTTTCTTGCTAGTTGCAGCAAAGCTGGTGTGTTTATCTCACAACTTCTAAAGATTGACGTCGTAATTTTCATCCACGTAAGTAGTATTTCTCAAAATCTGTTATTTTTATATAGTGTTCGTCAGATGACGACAACTACTAATAAACAAACTAGTTATAGTTTTGAAATGTGAAGTATCTTTAATCAATAAGGCGTAAATATTTCGTTCCAATTGTTCTCAAGGAAAAAATTAGCCATATTTTTAGCATTTGACACAGTACTTGTTTGCACATTTATAGAATATAGATTCAAGATACATTATGGAGCCATATTGATAGTACAAAAACTTTTCTTGCTAGTTGCAATAAAACTGGCGTGTTAATCTTGCAACTCCTAAAGATTGACGTCGTAGTTTTCATCCACGTAAGTAGTATTTCTCAAAATCTGTTATTTTTATGTATATTTTTGTTATAAAGTATGTTACGTAGTTTAGTGGCTGAAACACACTTGGACAATTTTGAGGAAAAAATGTGACTCATACGAAAGAGAAGTCTGTATCCATGAACCTGATATTTTGTACTAATTTCAAAGTACTTGAAATGAATACATCGTGGAATTAATGAACACATTTTGTAACTATTTTTTCCCGCATGTAAAACCGCCTAAACAAATAAAAAAATAACTTAATAATCTTATAAATTTATCATCTAGCTGGAAGCACCTTTATAAATATTCAATTTCATAACCCAATACTTAGACGTATTCATTTAGGGAAAACTAATCTTAATCTACTGACGGTTCTGAGTTGTAAAATGTCTTATTTTAACCTGCAATTTTCTCCACATAGCAAAACCGGTTTTTCCATTGTACTTCGATAGAGTAATAGTGTATAAACATTCTCCTAATTTTGCACTTACGTTAAACCGCCAGTGGGTTAATATAAACTTCAGCTAGCATTCCATTAGTATAATTTAGTACCAACTCACCGAAGAATATATTACACTTTGGATTTGTATTCATTTGTGACTTGGATCAGTGTATTTATCTGTGGATTCGGATTGGATCAATTTGTATTCATCTATAGACTAGACAAATACAAAGCCTATACGCATTATTCGAAACTTATATAGATTTTTTAAACGGAGAAAATGTCTGTTATTTTCAATGTCAAATCGTAATCTAGCCATTGTGTTTAAAATTGTTTCTAATTAGCATTAGTCGAGAATTCACCATATGGTTGTTAAGAAAGTTTCAAAATAGGGTATAAATTCAACAAATAAAACTTTCTTATTAATTTTATATTCAGTAAGTATATTTATTTCCGTTGTTCGCGTCCTGTATTTTGTGCCATATTCAATAGTATTTCAAAAAAATTTTTAGAATTTGAAAACGCAACGTTGAGCGTTTACATTTTTATCCTTAATGCATCCTGAATTGCTTTTTAAATTGTACATTTTCTAAACAGAAGCGAAAAATTAAATAATTGAAACAAGCTAGTTATTAATATATTTAAAAAAGATTTTAAATCCATACTTTAACAAAAATAAAATAAACTTAAAAAAAAAACAATTATCTGCGATTTTGTATGAAACTTAAGTAAATTTTAATTTATTTGAGGTCATATTATTTAGGTTGTATTATGTTAATTTCAGTATTCGAGTATCTTTTTCCTTTCATTTTTATCAGATTTAGCACATCGTGTGTTTTGCTATTTTAAGAACGTAATATTGTCTATAAATAGCAGTATAGCCTATACAGCTCACGTGCTGTTAATCTATGCACATAATCAAATTCAATATGGAAAATAAATTTTGACTATATTTCTTCGAAAGAAATCTTGTAAAAATTGCTAAATTTTGCTTAATTATTAATTTCAAAATCATTAGTAGTTACTATAAAATTTATTTCTAGTGATTTATTTAGAAGAAATCTAAATTCTATTTTTACTTTCATCCTACTTTACTATCAACAAAAATGAATTCGATATTCAATATAGTTATAATGAGAATACTTATATTTGAAATTTCCAGTATGATTATTAACATGACAGAGGGCGGTTTATATGGACTGCATATATTTGACTGAGACTCAAATTTGAATTTAATTTTAAATTTCTTTTACGTAATGAAACAGAAACATGAAAACGTAGAAAAGATTTTATTTTTGGCTATAAGACATTTAAAAATGATTCTTAATAACAGAAATGAATCTTACACTGAATTTAAAATTTGCGTGTGTTCATAATACGGTTACTTTCACGGCAGATTCTTCAAGGGATGGAGGAGGATCGAAATTACATTCTAAAACTTCTATTTCACCTTCTGCATTCGCCAGATGGAAACTGTCCCTTTTTCTTAATAATCTGTGAATTATAACATAGAGATTAAGAATATTATTTATTAATGAATAAAACATCAAGCATATTGTCAGTGAGTTTTTTTATATAGGAAGTAGCCGCAATCTGGGAAATATATGGCGATTTTGTAAGGCGAAGTATAAGATAAGAGCAAAATTGGTTGAATAGTACCTGAGAAATTGAATTTTAAATGTACGACTGCTTTAAGACTCGATTTCTCATGAACTAATCGACTGATTTCGATCAAATTTTGTGTTTTGCCATGTAAAATTACATGCTTTACAATGATGTAACAAATTGTATACCTAAAAATTCAAAAATTTTTGACAACTATTTAATGAAGTAGTAAAAAAAACACTTCCTGGAATTTATTTTTCTGCATGGAATTATCTTCGGATAAGCGAATTTTATAATTGTATGCAAAAATTTTTCAATTCGCGTAAGTTTTTTTTTTGAGATACGGCGAAATACACAAGAAATAAATTATCCTTAAGGGGTCTAAACTTTGGACCGCTCTCCTGATCACACAATCCCAGATTACGGCTACCCTCTGTATTTTGGGGGGTTAGAAATCAGAATACGTTGAAAAAAGGCATGTTTATTCATGTGCCTTTGATACAAAATTTAATAAATCTTAAAAAAAAGTAATAAATTTGTATAAAACATTTGATTCTTATAATTTGAAAACCAACCTAGGGATCATATGTTAAAATCACTCTAAATAACTTATGATCTAATTATCGGATTTTCATGTACTAGGACTAAATCTTAATGGTTCTTGGACCTAACTTAAAATATGCCAATTAATGCAGATGTTATTTTAAATAATTAAAATATTTAAGTTTAAGGTCCTCAATTTCGTTCCAATTCGTGAAAAATCCGATCATTAGAACAAATGTTATTTACGGTGTTCACTTTCTTGTGTACTCTTCAGCCCTTCTAATATGGGATTCCAGTCATGCATAGAGGTATTTTAATCACTATTTTTGTAGTGTGTTTCCACGTGTGTAATAATTGTAAATATTTGTTATTGTCACGGCATCTAGTACCGTTTCATTTAGTTAATCCTTTAATATAGTATCGTAGGTTTCTTTCCTTGATTTTTGGTCAGTAGAGCCGAATTCAGTTCGCAAATCATTAAACTCTTTATTGAATCAATCCTTCGGGGACAATATTGGTTGCTCTTGAACGGAATTTCACGAATTAATCCTAAATTATTTCGGTCTACCTATAATTTGCGACAAAACTATTTAAAGCTAAATTTTGGCTGACCATAAATTGGTTACTAGAGAATTATCAGGACAAACACGTAAAACTTTGACACATAAAAACAGTTCGACTTTTTACCAGGTTTTGTTGATTTGAATCAGCTGGATTTAAATCATGATTTAAATCAAATGATTTTCTTAAAAAAATCATTGATTTAAATCAATTATTTCTTTTTAAATATATATATTGATTTTAAAAGTTAAAAATCAGTGTTTTAAATTATTGATAATTCTATTTTGTTTTCTTAGTTTTAATATTTATTTTAAATAAATTGCTGCATTAATTTTTAGTAAACGAAATTACTTTCGCTCTTGGTGTTTGTTAAATCCCAACACATTTGAAATTACATTTTTAAAAAAGTTTCGATTCTTGAGATTGAAAGTACAGATTAAAGTAAACATTTAATGCTGTCTTAATATAGACTTGCATAGCTGTAGAAAGTAATTAATAAGCATGATTTATTTTTCAAAAAATAATGCAAATAATGTTAATTAAAATTCCACCTTTTGAATGAAAAAGCGTGGAATTAAAATCTACATTATATTTTATTGGTGGAAAATGTATATTTCTGAAGATTGAGGTTATATTAAAAAGAAATTACCCTAATATGCCAAAAGTAGAAAAAGAAAAAAAACGGCTGATCAATTCAGATATTTTTCTCCTGATATAGTGTCATTCTTCTCTTCAAAGTCTATTTGAAGCAGTAGGGTTATGTTAGCAGTAGGGTTATAATGTGTTTACAGTATCTTTGACATTATCTGATTTTCTATAAAGAAATTTTGTGAAAAAAATTCCAATGAGTACATAGAATTTTTAAAACTTTTTTAGCTTAACTTATCTATTTTGATATAGAATGAAAAATAATTATTTTAATATAAAAATATATAGATTAAATATTTATTTTTTGATGAATTTCTACATTTATAAACACAATCTGTTACATTTATTTTGTCATTTTAAAAATTAAGAAAAAAAGAGAAATCACAATTTTAAATTAAAATTACGGTTTACTAATTGAAACTTTGCTTTAATAGTTAGCGGTATCTTTACAAATTCAACTTTAGGAAAAACGGTAGAATAGTTTGACAAAATAATTTTTTCTTAAAATTTTATTTTTGTGTCTCGTAAGAAATGATAAATCCATATATTTACCATATTTGTGTTGATCTTTTGATATGATTTTTAATTTTCAAAAATTATGTCTACATTTTCACGAAATAGGTATACTTCTCAGAAAAACCTAGACAGACCCCTGAAGTATTCTTTAAATTTTCTATTTCATCTAGTCTTTAAATTTCAATTATGCATTTATTTCAGAATGGTTGCTATACATTCAAAGCTATGTATTATAATGAAAAATCATTTTAGTAAGTTAGAGCTTCTAAAATATTGTTATAATATAGTTTTAATAATAATTTAATTTTGATTAAGCAATTACAAAGTTTTTTTATTCATAAATGAAAGTTCTTACAGTGTATTTGAATAAAAAAAAAATCTGATAAATCAAAAAAATCCGATTTAAATCAAGAAAATCTGACTTTTTTGATTTTTTTAATAAAATCAAAAAATCACGAAATCACTTTTTACCTACTGAAATTCTTATTGATAGCGTAAACATTCGTTATTTTGAGAAGTAAGCTATTTGGAGTTTTAACCAATCATTGAATTTTAATTGCTTGAATGATTGACTTTTTTATTATTGACTATAGCTAATTGTTGTTATAACTACACTCTTTGCAAATAGAATAGGTATCTAATGGTTGAATGATTTTTCACTAACCTCGCTTTCCCTCTCACCGTTTCCATGGTTTGAGTAAATCTGTCTTTTTCTCTACGCTTATAATTCAGCTTATTCTTGTTTGTTTCCATAGCCATTATTCTTATTATTTCTATTGTTCACTTGCCAATGCCAGCAAACATATTTGTGAAACCAAGCAAATTTTAAGGCAGACTATGGGTTCCTTGTACGGGCCAAGAATAAGATTTCAGTCACACACATGCGTCACAGACCGTTTTAAAGGGCGGACTCATTCATACATCTATTCACCCACAGATCGTAATTTTGACGTATACCAGAGAACGATTAATCTCGAATTCAGTGCCTGATTTGCTATGGGAACTTGGAGGACTTCGTGACCCCGACAGATTTAACATGCACCAGGCACTATTGAGTACAGTTTCCTCAACCAGCGGGTTTCGAACTCCCGTTCTCACGAGCACGAGTCCATCGTCCTACCAACCAGGAATTGTTTCCATGGAAACGGAGAGGAAAGCATAAATCGTGGTTAAATCGCGTAACCTTGCGAAGCATATTTTTTATTTACAAAGAGTATAGTAACTATTTTGTAATCAATTTTATTTTGAAAAGAAAAATGCGCGTTTTACTAAATAACTGCGGCTTTTTTATTTTGAAAAATGTTAAATAACTGAAAGTTTCATAAAATCAAAATTTTAATTCTGATTACTTCCTCTTCTTTACTTATATTAATGAAGTTGATAACTTAATGAATGGGGGGGGGGAAAGCAATATAGTATATTTTCGCACTGAAATTATTTCTTTAAAAAATTAATTTAATTTATATATTTTTAGTTTATAAACGCAAATTTAAGCATTTATGTTTCAATAAAATGTATCATCACATAAACCCTGAATTTTCGAATGCTACCCAACATCAAAATTCTACAGAATAATTTTAACTCAAGCTGCAAATTAGTAGCAAAAAAGATATTTTGATCTAAAAAGATAAATTTAAGTTTCCTAGATAAACAACAATTTGTATCTTTAAAAGCAACCGTTACTCTTTTCCAAAACGAAACTTTTCAAATGTGTAAAAGATTAAAGTCGCTGTAAGCATTATAAATGAGATTTTGCATTATCATAATAAATTCAAAATCCTTCCAGCAAAGGATTTTTCGAAGCCCGTGGGAACGAGTATGAAATCCAATTACACCACTTAACCTTAAACAAAGATACAAAAATAAATAAAACTTTTGGTGTTTGCATAAAACTGAAAGAAACACAAATAGCTAATACAAAGCTTAAATGAACAATGAATCATAAAAGAAATTTCTGATAGCGATATATAATATTTGTTGACAAAAATGTCCTCCTAACTTTAACAGCGCTTTGCAGTCCCTGATGGCGTGTTATAAGCCAGGGATGGATTATATTGCCTTCTTCAATTAATTGTGTTTTAACGAGTATTTAATGAACCATTATTTTATGAATTAAGTTTTTTATGCAACAGAGAGTTTAGACAGGAAATAGATGGGATCTTTTTTTCAAAAAAAGGAAAAGGATGCAATTTGCTCTTTTATTTTTCTTTCACTATTTACTATTTGATTAGATTTATTTAAAACGTACCACTGAATAGTGGCAGAGTAGTGTCAAGTTAATTTTGCGACGTAAAAATTGAAGATAGACATTTTTGTGATCTGGGTAGATAAAATAGATGATTTTTTAAGGCTATTCTTGTCTATGTGAAAATTGTATTGTTTTTAATTTAATTTTTTAGTTTTTTTAATAACTGCCGATATTGAACTTTCGTTCTTCGCCTAAGGAAGATGCCGGAAGTGTTGCTCATTTATCGTTTCCCGGTGGGCAACAGTGAACCAAAGGCGAGCAACATTGCCCACGCCATACTGCTACAGATATTCATTCATAGCGTGGGCCACATTCACGTATCACACAACACATATGGAAATACCCATGCCCTGAGCGGGATTCGAACCCGCAGCCAATGGCTTCGCAGTCAGACACGCTAAATACTCGGCCACCTTGCCGGCTTTTTTCCGTATATTAAAATATGTTTAGAAACTAAATTAACAGGTGCAAATAATTAATGGCTAAGAATTTTAATTTTGAACCATCCATTCAAGGCCTTAATTCAATCTAATGATAAGCCACATTTTAATATTGTTCAGCTGTCTTTTGTGCTGTTATTAAGTAGGATTTGTGAATTATCTCTTCGTAAACAGTATTTATTAAGAGTTTGATATTAATATCATGTGAGAAAATATCCGGATCTTCACTATGTTGACCCAAGTTCCTTTTAATGTAACTCATTTATGTGTGAGTAAATATAGCCTTAAATGTAACATTTTGGTTTGAAACGTAGTTCTTAAAAGAAAAACCGTAGAAGTTCCGAAGAATCAAAACTATTTCTCTTCTATGATTCTTGCTGAAACTTTGTATTTATTTTAGATCAACCAATGTTTTTAATAATAAAATCACGCAGAAAGGTTTTGAATGGTCATAACGCTAAGTCGTCGTTTTGAAACTAAACTGTGGTAATTCAAAAAAGCAAGTTTCTCAGGAGAGCGATTTCTAACTTTTCAGGAACTTCCACCGCAGCTTGACTCGAAGCTATGGCAAAATAATTTACATTAAAAAAAAAACCCTGTTTCTTAGCATTTTTCAATGAACCAGGCCTGATTCTTGTAGCATTTCTAATTTTGTGGTGATTTCGAAATAAGTGAAGGTACTTTGAGTTGCAACACTTTTCTCTAAAACTTTTATTAAAAGTGGAGAGTTATTTCAAAATACAACGATGTTCTTCAAAATATCCTCCCGAATATTACATATTTCATTCCGAATTTTGACATACAACAGTGTAGGAAAAAATCGCTCTCCTGAAAAACTTGCTTTTTTGAGTTACCACGGTTTAGCTTCAAAGCGACGTTTTCTCCAAGGTTTTGTTGCAACTGGCACACTGCTACACTATTCCCTAAACCAAGTGGGCGTAATCGCGCCAATACGATAACGATTTATCTGCTCTCTAAATTAATTTTATGGAACTATGAAAATAACACGCTGTTTCTCAAAGGGTGAATTTTTTTTTTTACACAATGACCCAAATATCTCATTTTTCGATTTTTTTGAGTTACTACGGTTTAGTTTCAAAGCGACGAAGTGTTGATTCAGTTGTAGTAAACGCGCCATAAATGAAATTCTATCTTTGTAATAAAATGTTACGTCCCGGGAGTGTTTTTACAATTTTCATAAATGAAGAGATATATTTTAGAAACCTAAACTCAGAGTTTTTATATTAAGAAAAGAAGGGCATTTAAGGAGCATTTGAAAAAATATTTTTTTTTTTTGGGGGGGGGGTTTCTTTGAAATTAGAAACTACTTTAAATTTTATTACTTAAAGGCTATTTTCAACATTTAAATGTATTAAACATTTAGTGTAGTTTCTAAGATAGTTTATTTGAAACGGTAATGTTAAAACACGTAAATAAATTTTGCAAAAGAAATAATAAGAAAATAAATGAAATGAATAAAACTGGGACAATAAATGATTGAGTTCTGTATTACCCAGTCAAGGGATTGCGACCGGATTGTTAAAGCGGTTCAAATCGTTACCGTACTTAAACAGTCGAAAATATTCAAACGGTTTTAAGGAGTGTGGAGGAAAACTGTCTCTTTTTATCTTCAAACAAATTATTTAGTGTTAAAGTGTATTACTAATAAGTTTTTATCCGTAATAAAATTTCGAGTCCTTCTCAAACTGTTTTATTTTATTGTAACTCTTCCATTGTTCGGAAAATTAATTTAAAATATGTATTTTCCAATAAGGAATCTGATTCGTGCAATTACGGCTGACCGGTTTAGCCTAATCCAATAAGAATGTTTCCTAGGTTTCTGAAAAATAATGAATTTATTAGAACTGAAATATTGATAAAATAATCATTTTTTAAAACAGAAGTATGATGTCAGTAGTATATGGGGGGGGCTAGAGGACACTTTTGCCCTTTCCATATACTACTATTAATTTCCTATTTTTAATATTAAAAAAAATTAAAATAGACCAATATTTTACATTTTTATATGAAATATCAGTATATTTAAAAATTCTTATTTTTATATTAATAATTTTTATTTTATTAAAACCTTATTGAAAATATCGTTTTTTATTTTACATGTAATTCATAATCGTAATATTTATTTTTGCCTTTAAAATCAAAAATATATTTTCCACTATTAATTTTTCTTATAGCTTTATCAGATAATTCACCATGACATTTCGAGAGATAAAAATCTTTCTCATCATTGTCTACTTCTAATCTAGCTATAATAGAGTCACCGTATTTTGTATTTATTTTTCTCAATGATATTAAATTATATTTACCTATCTCGAGTTCATTTAATTTGTATGTTTCAGGAAATCGTTTGAGGTCATTAAATTCTTCCATTTATTTAAGAACATTTTTTGTAATATAATTTCTGTAATACATACACTTGTATAACGAACATTTTACTACCTATAAATGGAAAGTATTGAAAAAGAGAGAAATAAAAAGTTGTTAGAGCAATTAAAAAATGATCTAAGATTAGTTAAACTACAATCAGAAATTAGGAAAAATAATGAAATAAAATTAGAAGAAGATATAGGAATACAAAAATCATTAGCCGATTTTCACGAACCTGTACTTCATCAAATGGAAAAACTAGAAACTTCTAGACAACAAAACTTGATAGGTATAAAAGATGCTGTTGATAATTTATCTTTCACTATGAATGAGACCTATAGATCTTTACCTCAGATAGAGAATCAGTCAGAGGAAGATTATACTGAAGATGTAGGAAGTATGTTTTTAAAAATAGATATAGACAAAAATTTAGATAAAGAATTATTAGAAGAATTAGAATTTGAATTACCTTCAATAATGTGGAATAAAACTGATGAAGATATTGAAGAAGTTATTAAAAGGGCAAAAGCAAAAAGAGATCAATTTAAAAGAGAAAAAGGAAATGAAACCAAAAATAGAAATTTAACAAACAACAAAGATGAGTATCAGAAAAGGATTGATAATGCTGATTATAAAATGAATATGATGAAAAGATATTTAGAAGCTTTATCAGCTATTAAACAAGGTAGACATTACACAGGAAAAGGTTTAGAAGATAAACTGAATATCTTAGTTGATTTGACAGATAAAATTTGTAAAGGTTCTAAAAGTAAAAAATTGTATAATAAAACTGTAGATTTGTTGGATTTACTTTTAAGAGAGGGAACTATGACAAACGATCAGGTAAAGGAATACTATGGAAAATTTCTTAGTATATAAATGAGTAATTATATTGTAAAAAAAGTATACTTGAGCGACAGTCAGATTTCTAAATTGAAATCAGCTTATAAAAATGGTGAAGAACTTAGTTTACAAATAGATAAAAGTAAAACACCCAATTTTGATTTACATTTAACAGCTACACAAATTAACCAAATTGATAAAGGTAAAAGAATTAAAATATCAAAGACTCAACTGAAAAAGAATGGAGGGTTTTTACCATTTTTAGTACCTTTACTTTCTACTTTAGCATTAGGAGCAGCTAGTGGAGCAGCTGGTTGGGGTACTAAAAAAGTATTGGACAAAATTTCTGGATCAGGTAAAAAAAAAAAAACTTGTGGAAAGGGAGTCTATCAGCCATGGGAATATCCAACAAAATGATTGAAAACAATATGAAAAATGAAAAAGGATTTAGAGGTATATTTACTATAGATATGTTACCTAAAAAGATAAGAAAATTTGAAAACGGAATTATAAATTTAGATGTATCTACAGGTCCTGGAACTCATTGGGTTTGTTATTATAATGATCCAAAATATAATTTTGTTGAATATTTTGATCCTTTTGGAGAATATAAATATAACAATAGAATAATAAAAAATGATTTTCTTCCTCAAAACATACTAAGTTATTTAAATACTTCTGGAAAAGAAATTAGATATAACGATAGTTTTTTACAAAGTCCGAGTTCTGTAAGATGTGGTTTCTATTGTATGAAATATATAACTGAAAGAAATAAAAATAAATCTCCTATTGAAGTTTTATATTCATTTACTCAAGAACCTAGTAAATTAAATGAAAAAATTGTTCTTTATAAATGAAGTATATTATATTAGATTCGAAAAGCGTAGATAAATCTGAAGATTTCACCATTGAGTATTCGAGACCTTTTCATTTTACAGAGATAGCTCTTCAGTCTTTTTCAATGTATATTTCATGGAATAATATTACGGAGAAAAACAATAAATTTTCATATTTTGATGGAGTCAAATGGACAGATTTCATTATTCCTCATGGTCATTACAATATAAGAGGTTTGAATCGTTATATGGTAAAATATTTTGGAAATGATTCACCTATATTATTTGGAATAATAGAAGAAAGACAAAGGTTTAGTATTAAACTCGAGAAGAATTATAAAATTGATTTATCTAAAAGTGAATTGTACAAAATTTTAGGCTTTGAACCTAAAATATATGAAGAGGAAGAGCAAGAAGGTAAATTTATTGCTGATATAGCTAATGGTAATGATAATATTTATATTCACTGTGATATAGTGGATGGTGCTTATATAAATCAGTTTCAATCTCAAGTTATTTATTCTTTTACATCATCAAATCCTCCTGGAAGTTTATATACTAAAGAATTTGATAAACTAATATTTTTTCCGGTTAAATCTGATTCTATTAATCGAATTAGAATGAGAATTACAAATCATAGAGGTGAACTAATTGATTTAAATAAACAAGAAGTACAGTACAAATTTATTGCTAAATAAATGAATAAACAAAGATTGTACAGAAAGAGTAAAAAAATACAAGGAAGAGGCTTCTTTTCAGACTTTATAAGTCCTATTGTAGAAGATAAATCTAAGGAATTTGTGAGAGAAAAATTGAATGAAATATTTTCTAAAAATAAAAAACATGGTACTGGATTGAAATTTTTTATTCCTAAATAAATGGATAAAATTTACGATTTGAAAGACACTAGTTATTATTATAATAACGACGTTGAAAGTTTTGAATATAGAGAATTAAAAAGTGAAAATAGAAATAATATTCATGAAAATGCTACATATAATTTCTTTATCAATGATACAAATGCTAATATTTTATATTCTGCGGGATATCTACAACAAGAATTAAAAATTGTAAAAGGAGATGGAGGTGTAATAAGTAATGAAAATGTTACTCTAGTGAATGGAGGAGGTCTCATTAATTCAAACAGGTTGATTATAGGAAATACTGAAGTTGAATCCACTATAAATTATAAAGCCATTATGAATCAAGTATTAGGGATGATACACTTCACCCCTGATTATTCAACATCGGAAGCTACTAACATGTTCTTTTATGTAGATACAACTGATTCTGTAGATAGAAACAATTTCAAATATAATGGAAATCTGATAGATACTACCAAAATAACTGATTTTTTTAAAAACCTTAAACTAAATGAAAGTTTTAACGAAGGATTTTCAAAAAGATGTAAATTTACTAAAAATAGTCAAACAGTAAAAATATGGATTCCTTTAAAGTATATATTTGATTTCTTTAACGAATATAAAAAAGTAATGACAGGTTTCCAAGTTAAAATAGAAATTCAAAGAAATGATAGTAAAAATATGTTGTATACAGATATTCAAAATCCAGATTTTAAGGTTCTTGTTGAAGATTTATCACTTTGGTTACCTTATGTTAGATTTAAAAATTCAGCATCTGTAAAATTCAATGAATTAAAATTATCAAATACTCCTATAGAAATAAATTGGGATCATTATAACATTATCAAATCAAATGTATTTTATAAAAATTCCAGTGGGTCTTATTCCATTCCTGCTACATCTGATGAAGTTTTGAGTTTATTTGTCATTCCTCAATATGAAGATAGAAATGAAAACATGAATCAAAATAATATGATGTTTGATCACTTGGATATGATAGAATGTTGGTTAATGATTAATAACATTAAAGTTCCCACTGTAAGTTATATGATGGACTTTAATAAAAATGATTATAATCGATTATATTATGCTCTTTTAGAATCAGGAATGAATAATATAAATTCTGAAACTGGTTGTATGATAAACTATTCAAATTTCAGTAAGTATCCTATAATTTGTTTCAACTTGGCAAACCATGAAAATTATACGAACTTGAGTAATTTAATGATTGAATTCAATTGGAGGTTGAGAAATAATACTACTAAAAATTATGTTTTTTACTTTATTTTGAAAGAGAGAAACAAATGCTCCTTGAATATGTCAACTCAGGATATAAAAATGATTAAAACTCTGAAAACATAAAGGATTTTTTCTATTTTAATAAATGGCTGCTTATTATCCACTTTACGACAATGAAATAAAAGAAGGACCTTTAGGACCACCAGGTGTAGGATTTAAATTAACGAATGATGGTAATTATGATATGGAAAGTAAACTATTAAAAAATGTTTTACATCCTCAGGAAGATAATGATTCTTCAACTAAAAAATATGTAGATGATTTAAAAAATAAGTGTTTGATTCGTAATAACGGTTATTTTAATGCTAGAAATAAATGTATTAGAAATATAGCTACTCCTCTAGAGGACAATGATGCTTCAACTAAAAAATATGTCGATGACAAAAGTTTAATACATGATGAAAATAATTTTGATGCTAAAAATAAAATCATATCAAATGTAAAAGAACCTGAAAAAGAAGGCGATGTGGTTACCAAAAAACATCTTGATTATTATTGTATACTGTGGGATAAAATTAATAGAAGTTATTATGCTCACAACGAAAGAATATCGAGTGTAAAATGGCCCATAAATGATACTGACGTTGCTAATAAATATTACGTTGATAATAAAACTTTTTGCGCTACCACAGATAGACTTGTTCAGTTTACAGGTGTGGGTTACAAGACTTTTGAATTCAACGAAACTACTTCAAAACTTTTAGATTCAAACTTAAAATTATCACAAAACATGTATATGAAAATTACAATTTTTTTAGCCTGTGACAAAATGAATGAAAAGCCAAAAATACGTTTAGAAAAAGTGAAAGAAGTACTTCTTGATAAAGAGATAAATGTTAATGAAGATTCAATAACTATGTTTGCGTATGGAAAGTTAAATGAAGTTTTAACATTATCAGTGTTAACAGGAGGAGGTTGTAAATTAAAGCCTTATTTACATATTGAAAAGATAAATTTTTCTTCTTAATAAATGGCCAATGAAATTAATTGGAACGACTTTTCTAGAAAGAAACTTTCAGAAGATGTAATTATAAGTTTAGCAGATTATTTAAAATGGGAATATGTGTTTCAATTTTCTGAATTATCTGAAGTTTTAATCGAACGATGCCAAATGATTGGTATATTATTTCTCAATATCAAAAACTCAATGAACCTTTTATTGAAAAACATGCCTCTGATGTAGATTGGGAAAAAATATGTAGATACCAAACCTTATCTATCCGTTTTATTGAGAGACATTTAGATAAAGTGACTTGGTATGAAATATCAAGATTCCAAAAATTGGATTTAAGATTTATAGAAAATTATTCTGACCGTTTAAATATGAATGTTGTATCTAGATATCAAAAATTATCAATGAACCTTATAAGAAAATTTCAAGATTATGTAAATTGGGATTATATTATACAATATCAAGATATTGATAAAGACTTTGTAATAGAATTTGTTTCTAAAATAGATTTCTGTCTTTTAATAAAAAATAAAAGTAATATATTACCAGAAGAATTTTATAATTCAAACAAAGAAAAGATAGTTTGTATACTTCTTGCGGAAATTTGTCATAATACACGAGTACCGCTATATGAACCATTAAAAGAATAAATTATTTAAAAAAAATATTTTTATTTTAATAATAGTTTTTACTCGTAGTAGATTATTTTTTACTCGTAGTAGATTATTTTTTAATTAATAAATGTATTCTAAAATTGTAATTAAAGACTATAATGAACCAGATGAATTTAAAGATCCAAATCAACATCCTCTATTGCCTATACATCCCTTTAGATTAATCATAAATGGTTCTTCCAACAGTGGAAAATCGAACTTATTAATCAATTTAATTTATGACTATTTACACTTTGATAGACTTTACATGTGTACAAAAGACATATTTGAATCTAAGTATGAAAAATTACAAGAAAAATACATTCAATTTACAGATGTAGAATTAGAAGATATTCAAAAATGTAAAGGCTTAAAGAATAAAAAAGAAGTTTTGAAAGAATATAAAAAATTTAAAAAAGATCAAGTTTTGTTTTCTTCCAAACTAGATGATTTTATTACCGTAGATGACTTGGATCCTTCCTATATGAATTTAGTTGTATTTGATGATTGTATATGTGAAAAAGATCAACAATCTATAGAAGAATTTTTTATACGAGGAAGAAAGAAAAATACATCCCTTATCTATATAAGTCAGTACTATTATAAAATACCTATAACCATCAGAAGTAACAGCAATTATTTTATATTTTTCGATATGAAACAAAAAGAAATTAAACAAATAATACGAGAAATAGATGGTCAATTAACAAAAGAAGAATTTAATAAAATGTATAAGAACTGTATCAAAAAACCATATGATTTTTTAGTTTTAGACTTAGTCAATCCTAATATGAGGTACCGAAATAAAGAATTTATGTAATGGAAGAATATTTAGAGAAAAGAATTTTTATTCACAGAAAAAGTTATAATTACTATCAAAAGATTAGTATCGCACTATCTATGAGTAAGTTTTTATTTAGTGCGTCTGGCTTATCTGGTTTTATTTTAATCCCTTTATCAGCTTTGAGTTTAGGAGCTGGTGTGATTGAAGTGGTTGACAGATCTTTAAATATATCCGAAAGAAAAGAAGAATATAAATATACTTACAAATTTTATAAACAACTACTGAATTTGTTTAAAGCTAATACATTAACTGAAGAAGAAATTCATAAAAAAGAGGCTGATTTTATTCAAAGTTTGAAATATTTTCCTTTAGAGAAATACGTTAAAAAAACTCAATTGAATGGCTACAAATACATATAATTTTTTATTGCCTATAAATGACGTGTAAAAGTAATATATTCAAAGTTGGAAAATTAAGTAAAGACGGAAAGTTCAAATTTTGTTGTAAAGAATGTGGTCAAAAAGGATCTGGCTTTATCAATTCAACAATTAATAATTTGCCCTTTGAAATGCATTTACCAGGACATCAATTTACAGGACCTGGAACACAATTATTACATGGAAAGAAAAGATTAAACGATGATTTAACATATAAAGAATGGAGTAAGCCCATTAACAGAGTAGATGAAATAGCATATAAACATGATGTTTGTTACCTTAAAAATAAAGATACTAAAACTAGAAATGATGTATGTGATAAAAATATGATAGAAGAGTTAAATACAATTCCAAATCCTACAATCAGAGAAAGAATAGAAAGAGGAATTGTTAAACCTATTATCAAAGCCAAAAGAACATTTGGTATGGGAATGATTTATTGTTTAAAATGTAAAAATTTTACTAATACTAAAGATGTTTATGAAGAAACTTCTAAAAATGGAAGATTGATGAGGAAAGGTATATGTGAAGTTTGTGGATCTAAAAAAAGTACTTTTTTAAAGAAAACGGGGTCATAGAAACAGTATATTATGATCCCGAAAAAGGTTATTGTGGTATCAATGAATTAAAAAGAAAAACAGGTTTATCTCAAAAACAAATTACAGAATTTTTACATGAACAAGATGTTTATACTAGATATAAACCAATTATTCGTAAATTTAGAAGAAGGAGATGTTACGTTTCACATATTGATGATCAATGGCAAGCCGATTTATTATTTATAAAACCATTTAGTAAATATAATAGTGGAGTTAATTATATTTTAACAGTTATTGATATGTTTAGTAAATATGCTTGGGTTATTCCAATAAAAAGAAAAACAGGCGAAGAAGTATCAAATGCTTTCAAGTTAATATTTAAAGAACGAATTCCAGAGAAACTACAAACGGATAAAGGTACGGAATTTATAAATAAAGATACTCAAAAATTATTCAAAGATAATAATATTCATTGGTTTACTACTGAAAATGTTGAAATAAAATGTTCTATTGTTGAAAGATTTAATCGAACAATTAATGGAAAAATAAGAAAATATATGGCAGCAAATAATACAAATAAATACTTAGAAGTACTAGATAAATTAGTTTATAATTATAATAATTCTTATCATCGATCTATTAAAATGACACCCTCACAAGCCAGTCGGACAGAAAATGAAAGTATCGTATACAATAATTTATTTTCTAAAAAAGAAATAAAGAAACCAAAGTTTAAAATAGGTGATAAAGTTAGAATTTCAAAATATAAAGAAACATTTACCAGAGGTTATCATCCTACATTTACAGAAGAAATTTTTATAATATCTGAAATATTGAAAACAGATCCTATAACTTATAGAGTGAAAGATTTAAATGGTGAAGAAATTAAAGGAACTTATTATGAAAAAGAATTAGTAAAATATAATAAGAAAAATGAAACATATAAGATTGAAAAAATAATAAAAAGAAAAGATAATAAGTTATTCGTAAAATGGTTAGGTTACCCTGAAGAATTTAATAGTTGGATAGATGAAAAAAATATTATTCTAATTTAGGAATCAATTGAATTTTTAAATCTCTCCATATCATAATCTTTTAATTTTAAATGATTAAATTTAGTATAATATTTTCCTTTATTCTGTTAAAGAAGATTATATGTATAAAGAAGATTATCATCAGATAAGAACATCACACCACTCTGCGGTTAGAATCCCACGAAGCGGTCAATTTTTACCGCAAAGTGGCATGAAAAAAGTTTCTTCGATTTTCCTCCCGCTGATAAGGTCAGAGAGGAAAGTGTTTTAATTATTATTATGTAAATAAATGGAAAGTCATTATTTCGAAATATTTAATCAGATTAAAAGGAATAGCCATTCAAATTTAAAAATTACATTTGATAAGGAAGAAGAAAAATATTATTATGATACGAAAGACTTTGACCAATATTTAAAACAGAGATACAATTCGAGAATTAGTTTTTTTAAAAAGTTAAAAAGAAAATTGAACTTGATTTTTACAGTTGAAGCAGATGAAATGTTTTTAAAATTTTTAGATTATATGTATTTTAAAAAGAGTTTAAATTATAAATATTTTATGAAAAAGATATGTGAATATTATAATATTTCTAACAATATTAAGTTAGGTAGTCCTAAAAAACAAAACATTTATGATGAAATTTGGAATTCGTTTCTTAAAGAGACAGAAAAGTATTTATAAAAACTCCATTTAATAAATGGAAGATAAATTTTGTTGCGATTGTAAGACTTTGAAATCAGCTGACGAATTTTACAAATATAAAAAATATTTATTTAAAAGATGTATAGATTGTGATCTTAAAAGAAAATATATATATTATGAATGCGATTGTGGCAAAAATTATACTTATTCACATAAACAAAGACATTTTAGAAGTAATTTTCATATAAAACGTATGAACTCCTTTTTATAAAAGTATTTATAAATTTTCTTCCTTATAAATGAGTAACATGACAAAGGAGTTCAAACACTTGAGTAATGTACTCTCAACTTTCAGTATTAAAAAACTAAGAGAATTGATAACTAAACTTAAAATTCCTGTCCTGACTGATAAGAGATTAAAATCAAATATTATTGAATCAGTAGTTTCTTATATCAAAAGTACAGGAAATTATAAATCTGTTTTATCAGATTATTTAGGATTGGATGTTTCTTATTATATGGAAAACAAAACTAAACTATTTAATAAATATCCTAAGTATAGAAATGAATTAAAAAAAGTTTTTGATTCTTATAATTTAAAATATAAAGATGGTAAATTTATACCTAAAGAAGAAAAAAATATAATAACTGAAACTAATTTAAATGCTTTGTATAGGCCTCAAAAAATAAAAGATAAGGTAAAAGTAGAGGTAAATCTTAAAAATTTCTTTAAACCAGATTATAAAATTATTGAATTCAGAGGTCAATATATTGAAAAATATAAAGTTTATAGAAAACAATATAGAGTGGCAGGATCTAAAATTTTGCCTGAACAATATTATAATATTTTAAGAAATATATTTAAAAGGGCTATTGGAAATATTACAGGAAAAGTAGATGTAATTATACATAATCCTAAATTAAATGTACCTTTTCATGATAAAATGATGTCAACTAAAACTGCTTTTAATGAATACATTGATAAATTATCCAACCAAATTGAATATAAAGAACTCGATATAACAGAGTGTATATTTGATTTTAATGTCATCGAATTACCTCATGGTGGTAGACACAAGGCTTTAAAAATGTATTCTGAAACAGATCCAGCAAAAAAGAAAAGTATTTGTCAAATAAAAAATGATGATAATATATGTTTGGCTAGATCAATTGTAACAGCTTTAGCTATCCAAAATCCTGAACTGTTAAGTGATAAATTATGTACTGAAAAATTATCAAGTAATGAAATAATTTATATTAAAAAAGGTCGTGTTTTACAAAAAACATTAGCTATAAAATTACATGATGTATGTAAAATTCCTTTAGAAGTGTGTAGTTTAGAAGAAGTTAAAATATTTGAAAAATGTTTAGACATTCAGATCAATATAGTTTGTAGAGAAAATGGTAATGAAATTATATATAATGGTGATTATAAATCAACATGTATTTTTATATATAAGAATAGAAATCATTTCGATGTCATTACATCAATGACAGGATTTTTAGGTAAGAATAATTATTGTAATTATTGTAAAGTGGGTTATAAACGTTCAAATCAACATAAATGCCCTTTAAAATGTGATAGGTGTTTTGTTGAAGAATCTAATTGTGAAGGAGAGGAAATATTTTGTAAAAAATGTAATCGGAAATTCTTAGGAGAAAATTGTTTTGATAATCATAACAAGAAAAATTCAGAAGGTTTTACTGTTTGCAAATTACTATGGAAATGTCTAAAATGTAAAAGAAATATTAATAGAAATGAAAGGAAAACAGAAGAACATATATGTGGTGAATATCGTTGTAATAATTGTTGGAAATGGGTTATGAAAGGTCATGAGTGTTTCATGAAATATGAAAACAGTAAAGGAGGTGTATGTGAAGATAATTGTGTAAAAAATAAATGTAATAAAATAGATTGGTGTAAGAAATGTAAAACAGGAAAATACTTATTTTTTGATGTTGAAACCAAGCAAGATACAGGAATTCATGAAGTGAATCTAGTTATATGTCATGATTTTGATGGAAATGAAACAGAATTTAAAAATGAAAACGATTTTTGTGAATGGTTATTTAGCGAGGAACACGAAGGATATACAGTTATAGCTCATTATGGAAAAGGATTTGATTTTCAATTTTTAGCTAAATATTGTTTCAAAAAGCATATTAAAGTATTTACAATTTACCAAGGAAATAAACTAACATATATGAATGCTTATGGTTACTATATAAGATTTATTGATTCTATTAATTTTACAATGTGTGCACTTAAAAAATTTCCTAAAACATTTGGTTTAAATGAACTGGCCAAGAGTTATTTTCCTCATTTATTCAACAAACAAAAGAATCAAAATTATATTGGTAAATATCCAGATAAATATTACTATGGATATAATTATATGGTTGATGAAGACAGGAAAAAATTTGATAAATGGTATGATTCCATTAAACATGAAACTTTTGATTTCCAAAAGGAATTTATAAAATACTGTAGATCTGATGTAGATATTTTAAGAAAAGGTTGTTTAGAATTAAGAAGATTATTCTTAGTAACTGTGAATATAGATCCGTTTAAATATGTAACTTTAGCTGGTCTATGTATGGCCATTTACAGAGATAAATTCTTGAAAGAAAACACAATAGCTATTGATGAAATTGTCATTCAAAAAGATCAGTACAGTAAAAAATCAATAGCTTGGTTAGATTACATATCAAAAAAGGAAAATATTAATATACGCCATGCTTTGAATGGAGGAGAGAAAAAATTACAATTAGGTGAAAAATGTTATAAGGTAGATGGATTTTATAAAAATACAGTATTTCAATTTAATGGATGTTTCTGGCATGGATGTACCAAATGTTTCACTAGAACAAAAGTAAACACTGTTAATCAATTGCTCATGGAAGATTTATATAAACGAACTAAGAAGATCAATAAAAATATAATTGAAGCAGGTTATGAATTGGTAAATATCTGGGAGTGTGATTTTGATAATAATAAGGATATGAAAAATTACATGAAAAAAGAATGGAAGAGAGATTTTATAGAACCTTTAAATCCTAGAGATGCTTTTTATGGTGGAAGATGTGAACCTACCAAATTAAAATATGAAATGAAAAGTAATGAAAAAGGCAGATATATTGACGTATGTTCTTTATATCCTACTGTAAATTATTTTGATAACTATCCAGAAGGTCATCCAATCAAAATATTTAATCCTAAAAAATACGATGAAAATTGGTATGGATTAATAAAATGTAAAGTACTTCCACCTAGAAAATTATATCATCCAGTATTACCTTATAAAGCAGAAAAATTAATATTTTCATTATGTAGAACTTGTTCTGAAACAATAAAATGTAATCATTTCAAAACCACTTTAGAAAAGAAAAAATGTAAGCAGTGTTATGAGATAAGAAATTCTGAGTGTAAACACACTGATAACGAAAGATGTCTAATAGGAACGTGGACTACCGATGAGATCAGATTAGCTGTTAAAAAAGGATATAAAATATTGAATATATATGAGGTTTGGCATTTTGAAAATAAAACAAATGAATTGTTTAAAGAATATGTTAAAACGTTTTTAAAGATTAAACTAGAAACATGCGATAAATGGAAAAACAATTTCAAAAATGAAGAAGAATACAGACAAATAGTTAAAGAAAAATTAGATATAGAATTAGATAAAATTGAAGAAAATCCAGGTTTGAGATTCATAGCTAAAATATGTTTAAATTCTTTATGGGGTAAGTTTGGTCAAAGAAATAACATGAAACAAACTGAATATGTGATGGAAATTGAAGATTTTTATAGAATTATTCTAAATGATACTATTAAAGATTTGAATATGAATTTTTTGAATGACGATTGTGTGGAAATGAGTTATAAAATGAAAGATATATTTGAAAAAAATAACTTCAATACTAATATATATATAGCTGCTTTTACAACTAGTTCTGCCAGAATTAGATTATATGAAATGTTAGATAAATTAGGAGATAAAGTACTTTATTATGATACAGATAGTGTAGTATATATAGACGACGGAACCAATAAAATTGAAACGGGATGCATGTTAGGAGAATGGACTGATGAATTGGGAAATGATAAATATATTACATCTTGGATAGCTGGAGCCTCTAAAGATTATGGGTATAAATTAAATGATAAATCTGTATATGGAAAAGTAAAAGGATTTAAAATGTCTTATCAGAGTGAAACCATATTAGACTTTGATAATAGGGCTAAAATAATAACAGGTGAAACAGATTATTTGGATGTAGAAATCAATCAGTTTAAAATCGAAAAAGATAGAAATATTTCAAGTATTAAAACAAATAAACGTTATACCTTTGGATACGATAAACGTAGACTTTTAGATAATTATGATACTGTACCTTTTGGCTTTTAAAAAAATGTTTCTTAATAAATGGATAAGATTACAGTCATCCTAAACATTCAGGGATTTATTTTTCCCAGTCGTAAGATTGTAAGAGAGATAGGATGGGTTCATTTAAATTTACCAATCGGTGAATATATTGGCGTATTTACACCTAATTGTGAATTGAATGATCAAGAATTGAAGATTGTACGTAAATGTACTTCAGAAGTACACGGATTAAGATTTAATAGAAATAAGAATAGTTTATGGATAAATCATCAAGATGTAAAAAATTATATAAATAACCTATATCAACTATATGGTGGTACATTTGCTTATAAAGGAGGTATTTTAGAAAAAGAGATATTAGATGAATTGAATATACCATCGATTGACATTGATGTACCTAAATGTACTAAAATTTTAGGACCTGGATGTTCGTTATACAAGTGTATGTATTACAGAAATTATATTACAAAAAATGTTCTTAAATAAATGGAAGAATTTAATGACCTCAAACGATTTCCTGAAACATACAAATTAAATGAACTCGAGATAGGTAAATATAATTTAATATCATTGAGAAAAATAAATACAAAATACGGTGACTCTATTATAGCTAGATTAGAAGTAGACAATGATGAGAAAGATTTTTATCTCTCGAAATGTCATGGTGAATTATCTGATAAAGCTATAAGAAAAATTAATAGTGGAAAATATATTTTTGATTTTAAAGGTAAAAATAAATATTACGATTATGAATTACATGTAAAATAAAAAACGATATTTTCAATAAGGTTTTAATAAAATAAAAATTATTAATATAAAAATAAGAATTTTTAAATATACTGATATTTCATATAAAAATGTAAAATATTGGTCTATTTTAATTTTTTTTAATATTAAAAATAGGAAATTAATAGTAGTATATGGAAAGGGCAAAAGTGTCCTCTAGCCCCCCCCATATACTACTGATGTCACGAGAAAAGTATGAACTGCAATGTTCGAAAAGTCAGCATTCAAACGAAAAAAAAGAGCCTTAAATGTTTAAACAATTTGGAGAGCGTTTCACCGTTGCTCTGGCTCTGTGCAACAGATATTATCCTGTACAATTTTCTTCTTAACTACAGTTAGGCAATTTGGAAAAAAAATTGCTGATTATTTTGATAACACATTGTATTTAATGGCAAATTGGAAAGCTGGTTCTTTTCTTGAAAATGAAAAACTACTGCTTTTATTGTGTCCTTAAAGTTCGGGCATAAATTTGTTATGCTGTGTGCTTATTGAACACTAGTTGGACAATTGAAGACTTTGGCTCCAAAAAGTAGTTGTTTTTGCACACAAAATTATTTATAGTTGGCTTCAAATAATTTGAAACTCAATAGTTTTCTAAATGTGAGTTCAAAAATTACCTGAAATCTTATTATTGATAAGAAACTTATTACTTGTTTGTATTCAGAATTAAACATTTCATTATGGTGAACAATTCAAAAAACTGAGATTAATGGTGAAATTTCTTCTAAATTAGAATACAAATGGATGAATATTTATTAGCTTTCGTGATTTTTGTGACTTTTGTTAGTACGTTTTAGGAAAAAATAATGCAGAAAAGGAATTTACAGATTCCCTAAAAAATTCTATTTTAACACAGCTGCTTTTAAGGGAAACCTTACAGTTCTTAATAAAGTGCAACTACTGATGCAACGATCAGACATAGGATAAAAAGAACAATGTCTGACTTAACAATATTTGCATAGTGTTACATTCAATAATTAATTAGCTGTTTGGATACTAAGTGTTGAAATTAATCGTGTTTTGAATTAATTCTAGAATTGCATACCATCATTAATCATGTTCTTACCTCCCTGTAATATTATTGCGTTCTAATTCTGAACCAAAATATTTCGTTGTTGTGACCTGTCTATGAAGTTGTTTATGATTCAGATAGCGGAAGTAATTAGCCCATGCGTTCGTAATCTCTCTTTGAAACTTTCACACCTTCATAATAAGATAGCAATCCACCGTGACAAATTTATTTGTCAAATTTGGGGATGCATTCTGACTGTAGATTATTTCTAAATTTTGCTATAACTTGTACATTCTTTCAAAATGCAGTTACTTTAAGTTAAAAAGTAACTATGGAATTTTTAAAACTTTTGAAACAATAAAGCAATTGTTATGGCCATATTATTGATTGCACGTTATTTATTTTCGAAGTCGAAAGCCGATGGGATTTTTAATGTTCAACATGGTGTTCTTATTACGATAAACAAAACCCAGACGACAAATAAACTTCTAGGTCAAGCTTTAAGACAAACTCATCATCACGGAGAGCAATTTTTAAGAGTAACTCTTATTTGTGTTAGTTAAAAATACAAAACTAACTTCTCATGATAGGTCCGATACCAAGCTAATTCTTACTCTTGAATCATAAATTGCTGGAAATAATTTCTTCAATATTGTGTTTGTGTTACGGATGCTGAATATTTTATTATATATGGATGTCAAATATTTTATAATATGAAGTATTTCTTAAAATTGGAAGCGGTTATGTTTCTTGCAAGCAAAATCAGCATTTAAAGGTTATGTGATTTCCCCTCACTGTTGCCATCGTGCTCCCACTTCACCAGTATTTCCGCTGAAACATGCTGTG
The DNA here is from genome assembly GCF_982258835.1 of Parasteatoda tepidariorum. Classification (NCBI taxonomy): domain Eukaryota; kingdom Metazoa; phylum Arthropoda; class Arachnida; order Araneae; family Theridiidae; genus Parasteatoda; species Parasteatoda tepidariorum. Next base: position 106,499,456 of record NC_141755.1, on the reverse strand, counting down.
GGGAAAAAAAGCAGTAACTATGGTAACGGAGAGGGGAAAAGTGTGGAGAGGAAAAAAATTGCGTAGCCCTGAAATGTGTACAGTAAAACTTGTGTAAGTTGACCACTTGTGGTGCATTGTTTTATTGGTCAACTTAGACAAGTGGTCAACTTATAGAGGGGGTGGGTCATTGTTTACTTTTTCGTTTCTTATATCATGTTCCTATATATTTAATATTTTTTTGCTTGACTTAAAAATTTTATTCAGAAAATATGCAAATGAATATCTTAAGAAATGTGTTTAAACCTGAATGAACTTCAATTTGATACATATAATTCTAATATTTAATCATTTTTAAAAAAAAAAAAAATTATTTCGTTAGTTATGCATGTGAAGTGTTTAATAAATATAATTTCTTAAAATATCAGAACACGAAAACATGTAATTTGAAAACTTTGACAAAATAAAATTATTTGAACACTTTAAAATCTATTTACAACACTTAAAGATCAAAGACCATAAATAAAGGATCAACGCATATTTCAGAGCATTCATTTATTCAAATGCTCACTATTGCAACTGGAAGAGCAACTTTTCAACTAACACACCTGTTTTCAATGAACGGATGAAAGAAATGGTCAAAAGCTGACCCCTTACAGTTTCCCCTGATGGTCAACTCACAAATGGGTTTAGATAAGCTTTTTACACTATTTCACCAAACGAGTGAAATTTTAACATACATTGCAAAAATGACAGAAAAGTTTTTGAATTTTCTTTTTTCTGGTCAACTTATGAGGGGTTTAGAATAGAATTTCATAATACTCCTAGACAAAATTGACTTATTTCAGTGGTGAACATACAAGATAGACAGGTGGTCAAGCTACAAAGGTTTTGCTTCTTTATATTATATAGGAAAAATTCCGTTCTTGATAATTGAGGTCAACTTATGCAGGTGCCCAACTTACAAGGGTGGTCAACTTGGCAGGTTTCACTGTATTCTATCTGCTAAGATAGTAGGGGAAAAACAGGCTAATTGACTTGATGTTAACGAGAAAATTTATACAAAAATTTTATTAATCTTGTTGGGTTGCTTAAAGTTATCAATTCAAAAATACTAGCTCAATAAGTAACACAGATTTCGTTCAGTTTTAGTCAGATGATTTTTGTGTGACAGATACTAAATTTGAATCAGCTGTTTCCTTCTAAAGTTTAATTTAAATATAAAATATAATAAAAACATTGAATTTTTTGAAGGTTTAATTTTCAGACAAATACAGTTTATACATTTGAAACAAAATTTTATTTAAATTATGTTAATACTATTTCATTAATTTATGTTAATATTATTTAATTTATGTTAATATTATTAAATTTATGTTAATTTTATTTTGTTAATATCATTATTAAATTTGTCATTATTACTTAGTTATTAACACTTATTAATAGCTGCGTAATTTTCGAAAAATATTTCGTGGGAAAATTTATAAAAACACCATTTAGTTTTAACAAACTCTTCCTCTTGTTAAAACATGTATACATATGAGAGAATAATATAAAGTGCGGAATTTTGAGATAAAATTAACAAGTTGTCTTATTACCTTATCCTATTAGTTAATCCTTTTTGGTCGATTGAATAGTAGCTTGTCCCTTATTTTAGTCAACTTGTTTCATTATAGTACCGAAGTAATCGTATGTTAATTAACCTACAGTATTTGTATTTTATGTTTCCATTCTATATATAGTACAGAACTATATTGCCAAATTTCTTATTTTCTGTGGAAGTTTTATCTTTTGTCATAAAATCTGTCATTGGTCTAAACAAATATTGTCAACATTTTAGATATATGGTGAAGCAATCTCTTAAGTTACTAGCTGTTGATTTTCTTCCATACTGTATTTATAAAGGAGAAACACTTTTACAGGGTTTTTACTGTTAACAATTTAGTTCAGAAATGGAACTATAAGAGAAATTTTTCAAAATTTACTAACTGTAAATTTTCCTCCATGGTTGTTTTATAAAGGTAAAACTATTTTACAGGGTTTTAGCTGTCAACAATTACGATCGAAAGGAGAACGACTTTCAAAGTGAAATTTCTCAAAATTTACTAGCTTTAGAATTAAATTGAAAAAAAAAATAGATGAACACTTTTATAGGTTTTTGCTGCCAATCTAAAGAAGTATAAGAGAAATTTCTCAAAATTTACTAACTGTAAATTTTCCTCCATGGTTTTATAAAGGTGAAACTATTTTACAGAGTTTTGTTCAGTCAGATACAAAACTCTGTAAAACAGTTTCGACTTTGCTCAGAGTTATTTTACAGAAACTATTTCAACATTTTAAATCTAAAGGAGATCTATAAGAAAAATTTCTCGAAATTTACTAATTGTAGATTTCCTCCATGGTTTTATAAAGGTGAAACTATTTTACAGAGTTTTGGCAGTCATCAAATAAGAGCAAAAAGAGAACGACTGTAAAAGAGAAATTTTTCGAAAGTTACTAGCTGTAGACTTTTCTCCAAGCTGGAAAAATAAAGAATAAACACTTTTATAGGTTTTTTTCAACATTTTAGATCGAAAGGGAAACTGTAAGAGTAATTTCCCAAATTACTAACTGTGAATTTTCATCCAAATTTATTTTTAAGGTAAAGAGATATACGTTAACTGATATTCTAGATCAAAAAAATCTGTTTTATTTATTAAATATAGAACGAATTTTTTAATCTTAACTAAATTTTAATTATTTTGACTAGATTTCAAACACTTGTTTACGAAATGTAATTATTTTTAAGAAAACTATTCGATGTTTGTTCTAGGTAAGTTATTGGAAAAGAATAACTTAAAATGGTTGACAGTTTAAGAAATATAACATTAAATTTTGTAAAACAAGTACAAAAAAAGAACAATTTAAGAGCAGTGCGGATAAAGGTTTTAAGATATACTTTAATGAATTTGAGTAAGTTTTAAAGTATATATGCTGTCACTAAAAATGAATTGTGTCATGCTTTGACTTTTAATCCAAAAATGACGAAATAGATTTTAAGAGTTAGTATTACTCCTGGAATTTGAGTTTTATGCTTGTCGAAATATATAAACCTTTGACATCCATTTCAATTGTCCTGTCATAGTGTCCTGTCATGACGTTCTTACTCTATACTGAAAGACTTGTTTAATGCCAATTGCACTTGCAACATTCTTCTACTATGGACATATTTATAGTGTCACTCTGGTACTAAAGTTACTGAAATGTATTTAAAGACTTACTGTATAAATGTTTTATAATTAGGTAAAACAGAATTAAGATATTTTCAGTTGTTTTTTTTTTTAATTTTTCATCCACTAAGCTCTCAAATAGCAAATGTTTTGTGATTAAGTTACCAAGCCAAACTTTCACATGTACATAGTAATCTGAAGTAGTATCAGCTCTTATTGTGAAATAATAAAGCTTAAACATGAAAATAACACAATTACTTTATAACATTAGTTATAACTGGAAACAATATAAAACGTAAATTTGTTTCGGGGCTAAATTTTAAATTGTCAAATGAGCAATGTAATGTAAATCTGTAAATAAATTCTGCAATTACACATGCAAATAAATTCTAATTTTCGATCCAAGTAATAGATAGAATTTTCCGTGTTGAAATCTAATTCATAAAAGTAAAATAACGCAAAGAATAAAAATCACAATTAAAATTCTTTAATGAGGCATTAATTCCAAATTGACCCTCCATAATTTTACTTCCATTTCCAAATGCCCTTTCAAAACTTAGAACATTAAGGATCTAGATTTAATGACCACACTAATTAAGAAATAGTACGCTTTAAGAGCGGTTGACAGGAATTCTTTTATATTCTATTGCAATTTCTTAAGGAACAAAATTTAATTATACTCCTTAAAATGGCCATTACCCTTCACAATAGAAGGCACACGACTCAGTAATAAAAAAAGGCGCAGTAATAGAATAACTATCCGATCGCACATTCTCTAGAATATTCACGTTCGGATAAATGAAATTTGATGGTATAACATGTTTCTAATCTCATGATTTTATCATTTGTTCGATCCCAGCTTTTAGGAGAATCTTTTGTTTTAGAACAATGCTTCTTTTTTTTATTTATCTGCATAATACCAGAAAAAGTATCCTCATTAAATGTAAACTAAAGAATACGTGCTTATTTTTTTCCCCCGACTGGTGAAAAAGCATTTTAAACCTAGATACTTACCCAAGAATAGGTGAATGGGGTTTCTTTTCCATGCTTTTTAAAATTCCATTTTTGTGGTCCATTCTAGGAAAGAAGACAGAATTTTGTTAGTGCAATGAAAAGTTTGCTAAATATTTCTGACTATTGGGGTATTGCGTGGAATAGGCTGATATATCGCTAAATATTGCTATATATTTTAATAATTATAATTTAAATGATTCTGATATGTCGCAAATGCTATTTTTTTAAAACCAAAAATGCCGATTGTGTAATAAAATATCGACACGTTTAATATCGTGATAAATATCAACTTTTATAAATCAATAATTATATGTATAATTACTATATTAGTTGTGGATGTGATATATTAATATTAGAGGTTGTCTTATGATAAATACAGAATGTACGATAATTATCGAGAACTATAATTTTGCCCTCTATACTATCAACTATGTATATATACGGTATTTATAATTTATGATATTTCACGATGATACGAAATATACAATAGACGTAAGCAATGATAATATTACGATCAATAGCTATAATTATTGAGAAATTTATTTATAGTTGCTGAGTTGTAGTCTTACGATAAATAACTAATGTATTGCGTTTAAGTTTAGCGATACCATTAGGATTAATTTTGTTAATAACTATTATCGTATGTGATTTTTATAGATGTTGATGTTATTCATCGATTATATAGTATTAAAGATGATTTATAAATTGGAAAATATCATGGTCAAAAACGACAGCAATAGATATCTAATATGATAATATCAAGAGTATTATTATTGACGATAACGTACCAAGCAATGTTTAAAACATAATTAAATGTTACTTGAACTTTAAATATAACCAAGACAAATTTTTAAACAATCTGCAGAAAGCAATTGCTTTGACACTTGAGATTGACGTGACGTTCAATCTGAGGTTGGTATAGGTGAATATCATTGACTTTTTTATTTAGACTTTAGTTTATTAAAAATATTCATGTGACTTTTTCCATTGCAAAGCAACTTGAATGATTTTCTATTGTATAGCATTTTTATCTTTTCGTGGTTGGTGTAAGTTTTTTTTCTGCAGGGTGGAGGTATACTTTTTTTTTATATTGATTATGATTTTCACCAATGAATTATTATGAATTGCATGCATATAATTTTTTTTTAAAATATTCACTAATACGATAAGTTCATTTTTTTTCTAAAACTAGTTTGATTTTCTTTTTTTCCTCTTTTAATATTGGATAAATTATTCATCTTGTATTTGTAATATTTTATGGTAAATCAATTTATGGAATTGAAATTCTTTTCGAAACAAACAACTGCGTCTGGCTGATTTCTTGCGAAAAGAATACAAAAATTGCATTCCTTAGTTAACCCAATTGATAAGAATGGTTGAATAGACTAGAGTTGTTGTGATATTAGAATTTCATTAAAATTTAGAATTATTTTTTGGAGAAGCGGAAAGAAAAGTAAAATTAATTAGATTTGCACGAAAATTGCAATTAAATCACATAACGCATCTAAATGTTAGTATACATTTAGCTTTTTTCTTAGTAGTAAACAGATTAGTAAATGATTTTACAACGGGTTTTAGAGAACATGGGTAATTGCAAATCAATCGTATTGGTTGGCAAGCGAAGCAATTAAGGAGCGCTGTTCTTAAGTTAAAAATACATTACTAGTTTTTTTGGTGTGAATAAAATGGGACGAGGGTATTCGATAATGACCACTCTTAATACGCGGTTAAGGATCCTTGCATAAAACAGATTAACATTAAAACAATAAAAGATCACGAATGAATCAAATCAAATTTAATCAATAAAATCAATCTAAGCAATTAAACTATTCAGTGATGAAGGTGAAGAGGGTAGGGGAAGACCTTTTTTTTCGAAGCTATTATAAGTGCAACCTAGGGGGATAGAGAATTTTTGTTTTTATTTTAATTATTTCGTTCTTTGTATAAAAATAAATTGTTTAAGATTAGTCATGATCTTTACTTGCTCTTTTTGTAAGTATGAACCTGAATGTTTAGTAAAACAAAAAGTAATACATATGACATTAAGTTTTATATTTTAAATAAAAAATACCTGAACAAAAATATTTAAAAATTAATCACTTTTGCATCATTATTTTACACATCTTAATCTCATATACTATACTTAATCTTATCTCGTATTCTATAGTCATATTATAGTTCACATTCGAACATGTTACTTTGCACTAATTTATCTGAAATATTGAAATCAGTTTGTGGAAAACAAAACCGTACCTAATATTTATTTATAAAAACTTTAGCAACATTGCTAATTAAAAACTGGATTAATTAGATTAAAAAATAAATAAAATAAAAACATGAAAAATAAAATATTAGGGGAGCTGGAAAGTAATGTTTCGGAGCATTAAATATTCGCTAGTCTTAAAAACCAATTCATTTCTCTTGATCCATTTTCGATCCGGCATTGAAAGGTTGTTGATAACGAGGGTGAATACATTATTGGTTAAAATAAAATCTTGATAACAAATATCAAATGCACTAAAACGACATTACTTTCCGGTCCCCCTGATATGAAGCCGCAGTAGGTTAAAATTAGGGCTTTTTACAGTGACAAGTCATTGTCAAAAGTTTTGAATTTATCTCTGTTAAATTATTTTTCATGTTATTAAAAGTAAAAAAAAAGTTGTTAGTTCAGAGTTAAAATACATCATTACTAAAAAAATATAGTCATAAGAATGTTTGAAATAAAAATAGTTTTTTAATTTTCTTAAACAAATTTAAATTTAAAGTATTTTTTACAAATATAAATAAATATAAAATAAGTGTTTAATACTTAAATTAATTTAAAATATGCATTGATATATTGTGTTGAATAAATATTTACGCTTCAACGCTGAGGATCGAATCCTTAATTTCTACGTTATTAGATTCAATCTTAATTAACTTTCAATTAACTTTAAAAAAAAAATGCATTTAAGAAAAAGGCACACTATTCGTAATATACAAATCAGAATATTTAGCTCAAATAATATGTAGTTATTTTTCAAATGAAAAATGAAGATGGTTGCACAGTTCAAGTTTTAGTTAACAACAGGAAAATTCTGCGAAAACTCAACCTGTTCTTATTACTAGAGACCTCGACCGGAGTATACCTTTTCGGATTTATTTTAGCACATGTGGTTTGTTTTGTATGAGATGTCTCTGAGCTCTCAACATCAAAACCAGTTTGATTATCTGAGGAAATAGAGAAGAGTTGAAAGAAAATTATAAAAAACATAGTTTCTGCAGGCTATTTAACAGATTTTGATATTTTTCACCTTGCTTTCCTCACTAGTTTTTCATAATAAGGGTAAATTCATTTTCTTCCCTGTTTAAATATTAATTTTTGACTACAAGTTTTTGTACTTTATCAAATTACTGTTTCACAAGTATCTTTTAAATATCAAATTAATAAATATTTATAGATCCTTGTAAAAACTTAGGTCATAATTGTGATAATGTAGGTCATAAAGGAAAAAGAACTAGATAAAATGTATCTATATTTTTCAGAATACTTTTGAATTATAACAAATTTACTATTTTTTAAAAAAAGTAAAATGAAATGATCCTATTTAAAGTAAAAATAAATCTTTTTAATTGTTCTAATATGAAATAAAATGAAAGAAATAATATGAAATAAATGACTGTTTTTCGGATAAACTTTTTAATCTTAACTCATTATGCGATTCGAATCATGCCCTTAAAATGTTTAAACAACTTATTACGAAACATCGCTGTTCACAAAAATGTTAAACAAATAGCCGAGAGATTTTGAATGAAATAATATTTTTTGTTTAGAGAAATAAAAATTTAAAAGCTGTATCATATGTTTATACATAAGAGGTTTCGTTTACACAATAAATTCAAACATTATTCATAATGCATCCTGCATCAAAGCTCCAAATGGAATATTTAAAATAGTTCATTTACGCAGAAGAATATTCAAATCGAAAATTTTAATGGTTAACTTTTTCTGGGTAAATAAATCTCAAGTATTCCAAAAACTTCCGAAACGTTCTTTGTTGAAAATCGATGTTCAAACATAACCTTTTAAAAGAGCTCGTGCTTTTGTTTCATAAGGGTGAAATGCACAGAACAAATACATTATTATGAATTTCTTTAAACAAAAGTTTGGTTTCATAGGAAAAGTAATATTTACATAATGGGAAACGTAAATCGGTAAACTTTTACACTAACTGAAGCATTTTATTTCTTCTTGCTCTTAAAAATTTGATTTTGATAATTGGATGAATATTCGGATCATAATGTCGTTTTTACATTAAATTGTAGCGTTTAAACTTTTAGCTACAGCCCCCGGCCAGCTTATTAGACTCACTATAAAATTTTAATTATCGGGTGATGCTATACAGCTTTATTTTTTCAAGTGGCTGAAACCGGTTTGTTTACGTTCGTGTATCAATCCGTTAACATTGTTGTAGCGTATCTACCACTACAAAATTACAACTACAATTCACTAGTATATAAGACATGTTAACTCGACTCTATGTTGGGGTACCTTTTCATAGATGAAGGTTGACATGGTCTATAACAACTTTTCTCCCCACATTGGTGACCTTCGGACGTGATGTGAACACGCCTACCTTGGCAAAAACGCCCACTTTGATCTGGATACGCCTACATCGGCAGTAACGCCTACTTCGTTGGATGGTCCACATTGAACAGTTGACTTGCTACTTGTGACTGCATCATTATCCACCTCCTCACGCAGTTGCTACTCAGTCTCATCTCGATCACACACAACGTCGGCTTGCATACTTGTGATTACTCGACTGCTAACGGCAACAGAGGAGCGACTAAGACCGTGAAGTTAATACACCTCTCACATTCAGCACTCAAAAAATACGGTGATCTTAATACAGCTCTCCCGGCTTTGCACAAAACAGCAATGAATCAACTAGTGTCATCCATTCATCGAATTCTATCATAGCTATAATTCTGGTGGGGGAGTACTGTAGCGTATCTACCACTACAAAATTACAACTACAATTCACTAGTATATAAGACATGTTAACTCGACTCTATGTCGGGGTACCTTTTCATAGATGAAGGTTGACATGGTGTGTAACTACTCTCCCCACAATTGTAATTCACTACGATAGAAATAAATACAAATAGGAAGTATATAAAAAATCTCCTGAATAAAAAATTATTACATGTATGTTTAAATATAAAAGTACTGTATATAAACTCGTGTAAAACATGTCAAAATTAAAAAACTACAATGTGTCAAATAATTTAGTCTAATTATTATAATATACTAATACAACACCTGATATAATAAATATTCTATATTTATATAATGTATCGTGTAATTTGTCTAATTTGTCTTACTAAATAAAGTTAGAAAAAATGATAAATATTTACTTTAAGTAATTTTTTGCACGGAATTTTTTTAGATAAACAAATTTTAAAATTGAGCTAAAACTTTTAAAATCATTAAAAAAATTCCTCGAGATATAGGGGAAAAAACATAAAAAGTAAAATTTACATTAAGGGGTTTAAACTTCAGATCGCCATCTTGATCAAACTATGGGAACTGTATTTCTCTGATTGCGGCTAACCCCTATATTTTTAGGGTCAGAAATCCAACATAGAAAAGATACGTTTACTCGGAGAAAGTACGTTTCTATGTCTGATTTCGTAATTAAAAATTATAGTCTTCACTAATTAATTAGCATAATTGAAATCACCCTCTCGAATCATTAGGATTGAGTCCTAGAATAAGAAGATCCGATCATTGGACCAAAAACTAATCAGGGTGGCCCACATTTATTTTAATATTTGACTGGCTATTTCGATTTTTTCTGGTCATTATTATAGTTATTTACTGCTTAATAATTTCAAAACAGCTAACTAGCTAGATATCGTTTAAAATAGTCTTTCCTTAATTGTTGCGATATTGGATAATGTGATAGGATTGCTTTACAATGAAGAATTAACGTTTTAGGTTTTAAGGCTTCATTTTGGAATAATAATCAAATCAAAAGAGTAATAAATAGCAGGAAATAGTGAAAATGAAGGATAAGTAAACAAGGCAAGTAAATACCGTTAAATAAAAATAATTTAAAAGTAATTAAAAATTTAATTAATTTTATACTGATGACAGCCAAATGAAAATTTTTAATTAATGAACCGTACCACATGATTTTTTGGCCTATATATAATACGCAGAAAACAGTAAGAATTTGGTTTAGACTATTATACTAAGTTATGTGGTATATTATGTTATGCGTCCATGAAAAATAACTATTGGATTTAAGTCTTCTTTTTTTTTTTTTAAAAAAAAAGACTCGTTGAATAAGAGGTACCAAGTGATCTATGTAAATGACGATGTTAAGTTTCGAATTTATTTGAATTCATTAATTTATTGTTTAAAAAAAGAACAATACTCATGAAAAAAGTTTTTGAAAAAGATATTCAAATGCTATGTCCATTTTGAGCTGAGTTTATTTTTTTTTTAAACACGCATTTTGAGTTGTGCCCATTTCGAGCTACGGCCCTATTTAAAAATTCCCAGACGAATTGTTAAACGTCTTGGGAATATTGGAATCTTTTTTTTTCGATGGCATAGAAATAGTCTCACTTTCGAGGTCCTGATGTGAAGTAGTCTCTCCATTTCCAGTATTTTCCAAACATTTCTGCATCGTGGAGGGTTTGTAAGTTCTTCAGGTGTTTTGTCTCTGGTACACCGATGCACAGAATGGAACTTAATAAGAGGAGGCCTCCGAAGATGGCCATTGGAAGGAAAGGGTATTCTTCAGCCTGTTAAAAAAAAAACAATAAAAACTTAAATGCTTTGAAACTAAAGAAATTAAAAACTTAGATGTTAGGGTGTATGCAATGTGTAATCTGACCAACGGTTATTTAGATGTCTGAGATTTCGACCCTGTCTCCTCCCCCCCTTGTCAGAGGAAATATTGAACCATTTTTGGTTCAGTCAGAGTGAAAATAATCCAATGGTCGGGAGAGATAAAAAGAATAGCCCGCAACAGGTGCACGAAAAATATCTTTGTAGGCCATGGTCAATGAAAACGGGGAAGATCAAGAAATAGATGGATTGATGAGGTTGAGAGAGACAATCTTTGTTTTCGTGTCCATGGATTTTCAGATAGCAAAATCTGTATAGTTATTTACCGTTTGGCCAGACGGGCAAGCCATGCAAAATTAACGTGGCATTCAACGTGTTAACGGTAACATATACAATTATCATGCTTGAATTTCATTTTTTTTCGATCTAATTTTTATAACTGGAAATATAAGTATTTTGAATTAAAAACTTCCTCTATAATGCGTGTTCAAGAATAGTGTGATGCTTAATACTATTTAGCATTATTTAGAAACTAAAAGCACAGTTATTGTTAAAGGTGTAACAAAGTTCAGTATTGTTTAAAAATGCACATACACGTAATAGTTATTTCTTCGCGTCATTTGCAAGATTGTCTTTGTTAAGTTAACTTGGATTTAACTCGCTAGATTTTGCAAAGTGATTGTTTCTGTCATGAAACGATTTAAAAGTATTCGTCGCTTTATCGCATCTTTGTTTTGCTGCTGTCGACGAGATTATGAGGAAGAGGATTGGGCCAGATGGTCATTAATGGACAATGAATGGTTCCCAATGGACATCGATGAAATTCATACCCACTAAAAGATGTGCGTCCAGATTTATGAGTTCAAAAAAAGATTCAAGAGCAAGATAACTAAACTTTACAAATTGACTTGCTTCAGTTTTATTATGTATTGCTGTGGATTTGATCTAAATTTTGTTTCACAATTAATAATGAGAATAATTGCTTCACAGTCTGACTCTATCTTAGTGCACTGTTTTCAAAGCTTCAGACCCTCTAATCTTCAAGTGACTGATTTCATTTTACAAATGGCTTTATTTCGGAATTTATTCCAACCCGTACAATTTCAGCACATCATGAAGATGCTACATTTCATGATTTCATTACATCATGAAGATGCTACAGGAATGAAAATAAAGATGGAAATAATATGGACGATAGCTCGAGTTAAGAGCACTTGGAGTTATACTGTTTCTGAAGTTTCTACAATTTTCTAACTCTTCGAAACCATCACAAGCATTATCTTTTTATTTCAAGCTGTGTTCTGAATTTATGATACCTTGTTTCAAATTTGGATTACGCTAGGAGCATGTCAAGTAGTATGCCTGCTAGTAGCTAAGCAGCCATGTCGAGGTCTTTAGCCAATTGTTCAAAGATCTGTCTTTAAGCGATTTGTCACTATATGATTTCCAGTTATCTTATATACCGTCTAAGGTTTTACATTTCATTTCAATTGGAGATGATTTGATTACACGATGGTCTCTGCGAATCATGAATACACAGAAGTCATGCTAGTTCTGAACAAATTCTCTTCTAAGCACTTTTTTAAGGTCATTAGCTTAAACTTCTTCCCCACTTCTTTACACGCTTTGTAACTATAAAATTTCCACTTATACCAGATACCGTCTCAGGTTTTATCTTTCATTTTAAGAGTTGGCCCGAATTCACGAAGACTGTTCTGCAAATCACAAATATGCTGTTAGATATCATGCTGATTCTAAACAAATGTTCTGCAAAACTCTCCCGTCAAAGTCTTAAGCCTAATATTTGACAATGCTTTTTAACGGAATTTTGGACTACATAATTTCTAATTATCTTGGATAACTTCTGAAGTTTTACTTTCCTTATCAAGCTGAATGCTGTCTTTGTTAAAACAACCTTCTTATATTGTATTTAAATTTGGTAGTTTTTCGCTTTATTTTGTAGTTAGTTCTAAAATGATTGTAATATTATATTAAAATTCTGTTCTGTTAACAATATGATAGCTTGTTCTTCTGTTTCTACAGTAAAAGCGCTCTTAAGAGGGATTTCAAATTAATATTGCCAATATTTCAACACATTTGAACACAATTGAACACAATTTGAACACATTTCTACTGAACACAGTTTGAAGTACAAATATTTGAACACAATTTGTGTATAGCATGCTTTTTCTTCAAATGAAATAACTCATTAAAACAAATTTTTTCTTAAGATCTCTTACTTGCCTTTATATGGATAACAATAAAAGAAACAAAATAATCAAACTACAATTAAAAACAACTTTTTGCATTTGAGGTTACAGATTATGTAACAGGCATTTTCCTTCAATTATATTTGAATTACTTGTATTCTCTTAATATGTATCTGCAGCTCTATATGCAGAACATTATGATTTCTGGAAGTATATTTTTTGTCTTAGTCTTCATAAATTATGCATTACTTAATGTTTTATTTAATTTTTAAAAAATTTGTTTCAAATATTTGTTTTATGGTCAATGCATATATATAATTACCGCAAAAAAATATTTGAGCTAGGAATAAAATAAATGAATAAACTCTTCCAAATAATCATAAATAACCATCTTCAATTGATCAAAATACTTGAATTGTAGAAATATTGTTTCAAAAAATTCTAAAATTCGCGTTTGTTTAGTAAAAATGCTGTTTATAGTATTTAAATTTAATTTAATCACTATTTTAAAAATGTCTCTGTCACGTAGACGTAAAGATGTTTAATTTTAAATGTCACTATTTCTTTTCACAGTGATGCTCTTTTGCTCATTTTTTTAAATAAACCATTTGTGCAAAGTATTTAATTCAGAATTATTAGCTGATTTAGAGCATAAATTTAATTTATACCCCCTATATTTTGGGGGTCTAAAATCCGAATCTGTCGTAAAAAGGGTATGTTTATTCAGAGGAAGTACGTTTTTGTGTCTGATTTCGTAACATAAGATATTGTCGGTGCTTATTAATTAGCATATTTGAGGTCACCCCTTCGAGCCATTAAGTTGAGTTCTAGAACGTGACGATCCAATCATGGAGTGTTTTTTTTTGTCACTTGCTCCCACTGTAAATTTGCTTCGTGTTAAAAATAAGTTTAAAACTTAGAATAGTTTTAATCCTTTTATAAAATTGCATTTTTATATGCATTCTTCTAGCTTAATTCAAAATTTACTCATTTTCGTTACCACTTGTGGGCTAAACTATGACAGATTTCTATTTGTAGTATTATATAAATAGAGAATATTGTATTTATTCTATTATATGAAACTGGTATTTTAAATCTGCAATACTTTTTTTTATTTCTGGTTAAGGTAGTTGCTTAATCCCTGTACTCGTGATACCAAAAGCGTTTCTTAAAGGAATACTTTTCAAAATTTGACAAAACACTCAGGCTTTGGCATTTTTTTTTAGAAATTTCTTTTTAACTCTATGAGAGCATTGTTTAAAAACTCTAAGAATTTTTTTTAATATTTACTTGGACACAAAGGCATCAAATATGTTGATAATTTTTTTAAAATAAATGTTTGGGCGAAATCTAACATCTTGAATTCTTGAAAACTACCCTTCAGCAAAATGGTTGTTGGAAAAATTTTTTTTTGGAAAAGAAACTTTATTGGACATCTTAAACTATTCGTTTTGGACATCTTTAACTGTTAATCCTGAACTTATCGGTACACAATTTCTCAGAGTTATTTAAAGGCAGCTCGGACACATTCTGTGTTAATTCTTTTGATGACTGAATAGACATTGAACAGTCAATCGAGATCAATATTAACATTTTCGGTTTGGTACAATGGTGTTTGATGGTGATTGTAAGCTGCATCTTATACCCGTTTCAGATTCACAAGTTCATATATGAAATATGATTTGAAAGGTAGGTTTTTTTTTTAAATTTTACATGAATAGTGAAGAAATTTTTTATATTGCGTGGAAGACAGTCTACAGTCTTGTGCAAGTTATTGGGTACGTTGACAATGTATTTTGTTTCTCTGACTGGTGATCAACACCCAGTTCTCGTATTTGCATGAAAGGGGTTCGGAGAGTCACCATTCGCTCTTCGGTAGGGTTCAATTCTCTCAACCACTTTGGTACTTTTGTGAGGTGACGTGCTTTATGCTTGGGTTTGCGAACGAAATCCTTTCGTTCTTCCGTTTGTGTGTAACGCTTAAGTTATTCCGGTCTACGTCTTTTGGCTTTGGCTTTTTCAGCCTCGGCAAGTTTAGGCCTGGCATCGTTTCTTTCTTGCTTCAACTCTAACTTTTAGGAAATGGTCAATCAGTTTGGGATCCTCTTTATTTGTGATATTCACCTGAATTAGTATTGAAAATGATCCAGTTTGAGTTGGAATTTCTGATTCTTAATTAAAACAATAAAAACAAAAATATCGTTCAAATGATGAAATCCTCTTTTATTCACATCTCAAGAAGTGTTTATGGGATCTCTCTGGTCCCATATCTCATAAATAAACTCACCAACTTAATGCATATCAAACTTAAAAGTGAAATAAAGAATTAAAAAAAAATTATCAAACAGCAGCAGTCGCCATAGCAACGCAGCGCACTGCTGATTATTACTCTTGATTATTGTAGTTGAAAAGTGAGGACGCCATTAAACCCAAACTAAGACCCATTTTGCCAATGGGTAAAAATCCAGATATTTCATGTTACCTCTAGTCAGTTATTTTACAGATTATATAGCTAATGTGTAAAATAACTAGGGTGATTCTTCAAAGAGACAAAATTTTTTCCATTCTTCAAATTATACCGCAATCCGCAAACTACGTAGATAATCTGTTTATTGTCAACCAGGGAATTGTTAAACTGAAAATAAGATCTTTGCTGCAACAACAGCTATGTTTCCGTACCCTTAAACTAGCATAATGCTATTTATTTTTTGCTGTCTAAAATTCAAGAGAATACAGTCAAGTAATGAAGATTAGTTGATAAAAATTAAAACAAATAAAAAAAAAAGATTTGGGCCAAGGCATTCTAGTGGTTAGAGAATCGAATGTAATGCTAGTAGAATCTGTGGAATCGATTGCCCTGTGGTCGAGTGCCATGAGCACAGGGATCTGGAGAAAATTCCCTTCCTCTTCAGAGTTCCCCTTCTAAATTGAGGTAGATGGCCCCACGGATAGATGGCAGCACTCTACAAATGAGTGGTGCTGCCATCTATCCGTGGGGTTCTGAGCTGGGAAGTACTTTCCCCCTTGCGGCGCGCTCTTGTCAAACGGAAGGTGTACTTTCTTGACTTAAATCACAAAAAGACAATGACTGACGAGTTTGGATAGCTAAAGTATCATTAGAAACAACAACAAGCGGATTAATTTATTGCAATTAATGAAAGAATGTCATTTATTTATTTTTCGGTACCTCAAGAATCAAGTTTAAAAAAATCGACAAATTCGTAGACAGAATGAGTGAAAAAAAAATGTTTGGATTTACAAAATAGGGTAGCAGTTGAAGTGAATATTATACTTTACAATATTAAAATAACGCATTATTATTATATTGTAATATTGTGCACATTATTCATTGCATCTTACAATATTATATTGAAATAATTTTCCTTAATTATTGTAATATGTATGATAGTTCCGAAAATGAAAATTAAGTATTTTTTTTTTTTATATAAAATGTACAATATACTTCAATATATATATATTTTTGAAGAGTTTCTGCATCATAAAAAACGAAAACTCCATTGTTAATGACATTACCGACATACCAAATATATTGAAATCATAAAATTTTTAATTTTACCATTTAATCTTTTAACTGCTTATCTCTTTAGTAAGACGTAACCTGTGCCTGATTAAATCACCTCTGCTTTTTGCCATCCCTGTTTTTTTTTTTATCCTACATCGAAGGTATGCTATTGTGATACCAAAACTTATATATGTTTGAATGAAATTTTTACAATTTGTGATTTTATACGTTGTTTTTAATGAATGTTACGCTAATATACGCCAAAAAATAATCTCTTTAAACTTACGACATACTTTTGTAAGACTATTTCTGAAAAGTGACACTAATCATTTAACATGTTAAAGATATAAGGTAAAGATATATGTTGGCAAAATAGTTTAGATGTTAAACAAAGTCCATTTATCACCCAATCATTTGCGATGAAGTAGGTCCATATTTCGAAGTAAAGAGATTCGTAAAAAATTAAATGCCAATGTTTTAGAACTATTCCTCTTTTCCTAACCATTTAGACATGGACCAGTGGTCAATGGGATGAAATCTCCATGAATGTGACAGGTCATACATCAACTTCAACGAGTTTTCTCAGTACCATTTGACAAATAGCCTCGAAATAGCCCTACAAGTATCCACTGAAGCATATTATTTATATCACAGACTTACATAGATAATAAATAAAAAAAAAGAGAGAAATTTATGAATATTCATGTTTTTAAAAGTTGTAATAAATTTTTTAAACTAAATCAGTAACTTTAAGGTATACTTAAAAAATCATTTTGAAACTTTTATCGTTGTATCCAGCATGATACAAAATTATCTATAGATATTGCGAATTAATACACATTTCATGAAAACTGAAGTTTTCTATTTTAAAATCTTAGAGATAGCGAATTTTAGGAATTTTTATTGATAAAAATATAAAGAATGGTATTACTTATAACTATAAATTAAATTACTGCTATATATTTCAGTTAAGATTGACATGGAATTGGTTGCAAAATGTTTTTATTGTGTTTGTTATATTTTTGAATTAATAATTTTGATTATTAATGTACGTAGAATTTTTTTTAGATTGCTATAACTTGTTTTTAACTGGCATTAAAATAGTTCTATCGAACTATTAGTGTATTTTTCTATCAGTTGGGGAAAAAATATTGGATTTTTAATTGCTTTCACCTTCAGTAAAAATCTGAAAACTTTGTGTGCAAAGTTACCCCAATTATGAGGGTACTTGTGCCCACCAGATGTTTTTATCAAAAATTACATCTAAAGAGTTGATAAATAAAGTTAAAATCTTTTCATTACTTTCAGTAAATGTTCTAGTACCTGATGGACAAAGCTATTTAGACAACGCAAATAACTTAGCCCACTAGATGTTTCCTATCGAAAAAAGCATCTAAAGTCAATCTCTGCAAAATGCCACCTTTTCCAGGGTAACATAAACAAAAATAATTTAAGAGCAGTTGAAAGTTCACCTTTTATTTATTACTAATTTACAAATTTGGATCCTCTGAAAATTGTAATTAGACCTGCAATTTATATATACTTAACGCAAATTGATGGCAGTTTGATGAAAACATAAAGAGCATCCTCTCATCTCTGCCTAGCAACGCCACTTTAAGTGCCTAAGAAATCTTTCCGATTCCATTATATATTTTCACTGCGAGGGTCACTTTTTTAGTGTAAAAGTAAATTTTGTCACTTGAAAGTTTCGAAATCCTATCACTGTAATCGTGATAAAATTGTTTTTCAATTTTGTGCCATTTTCTTTAACAGTATGCTTGTCAAGAGGTCATATGTGTGTCGTCTCCTTGTGCGACAGTTAAGATTTGAAACGATGGTTTCAGAAACCTCAAGGCATGTTGATGTGTAATTCTTAAAACATAGACATTTCTGTTTTTATGCTTTTTTTAAAAATGACATTTTTGAAGCATAAAGAAAATTCAAATGTAACAGAAACAGAGAATTTTTTTTCTCTCCTTTCAATTGTCTTTTTATATTTTTGTACCATAAAAGTAAGTCTATAACAGAAGCGTAGTAGAAGTTTTTTAACTTACGTTACTGAACCATAGGAATAAGTCTAAAATAACAAAAAACTTGTAAATTTTTTCTTTATTTTGCAATTCCTTTCTTTTATAATTCAGAACAATAAAAATAAATTTGAATAATAATATAACATATTATAGAATTGAACAAGAATATAGAATATTATAGAATAAATTAAACACTTCATTTACCTACTGTCTACATGTTATTTTTCAAAAATAACATGGCAAAAACACTGCTAAAAATACAAATCATTCAAGCATTCCTGATTTGTAAATATGCACGTTTAAAATAAAATCACGAATAATTATACTTTAAACATGTTTGTTTGAAAATTAAATTATATACTAAATGCATGCATAGATTATTTAAAAGTCTTACGAGGCATCCCATTTGTAAAATAGTTTAATGATTTTAATCACGCTACATTTAGATAGTTCCTGATGTTTAACTTAAGTTAGAGAGTTACGACAATAGCTACAAAATTGTCCGAGCCATTGGAGTAGCGAAAAAGATTGTGGAGTATAGTTACCACACTTGGCGATACATCTTTGCATGCTCACTTTCAGCATTAGCTTCACAATTAGTTTATGACTAGTCTAGATGACTTTAACCCCTTGACGTATTATTAAAACTCTAAACTGTGCGGAATTATTAATTTCCTGGTATAGAAATTAGCTTTAATTGCACTCACTCTTAACAACTCGAAACGGAATGTTGACAGAGATGCCAACTGCTCCGGACGCGCCAAAATAATTAAATATAATTAAAGTATAGCTTGACATAACTACTATAAAGTGGTGAATTATATAAGCCTACGAATTATTTAAAAATAATGGAGGATAAAAATCTGCTAAATTGAATTTATTACAATTGATAAACTACCTCTTTAAAATATTTATTTGCTGTCCGTAGCAAGTTGGCATGTCTGCGTTGAAGACGTCTGAGACACGTCATTTATTGTTTTGACATAAGAAACAAATGACGTCTCCCAGACGTCTTCGTATGTCAAGGGATTAAGTTGTTTCCGATGTCAATGCAAGATAAATTAATTTCTTGACCACTGTCAGCAAAATTTATCACGACATAATCGTCAGTGAGAATTTATCTTCAAATTTTTTTTCTGACGAGAATAAGACTAGCTAGAGTACTCAAATTTAAATTGAAGCTCTACGCTGGATTAAAATACTATTTACAATAATTTCCCGACAGTTAAAAGAAGAATTTATAGCGAAACGTTGCCAATCAATTATCAACGTTGCAATTATCGCAAATTTCATTGATCACTGGTAAGCATTTTGACTATTTTATGACTAATTAAATAATTGTTTCCGACAACTTTGCCCCAGACAGAATTTATCGTTTTATTATTGCAACAAGAAATTGAAAGTCAATCGTCAATTTAAACTACCGTCTGATTATCTAGTGCTCTGACATTATACATGGATAGTTCTGTATTGGATTAAACCTGAAGTTTCAATCATTACCTGGACATTACACATAGTTTCGCCATTTTGTAGATAAATAGAATTTTTCTACAATCCAAATTTCGACTAGTTTCCAATTAACTAGAGTGCTCAAATTTGAACTGGAGGCTTTGTGTACAACTATAGTTCAATGATTTCGTAAATGATGCCGAAATGTATCCCCAAATCGAAATTTCAATCACTTTGAAATAAATTTAAAATGTTTCGTCAGACCTAAGACAAAATCCATAATCATCATTTTCGCAATACAATTCATCACCACCTATAATCAGTATCCAAAGTCTTTCGAGAAATGAGAAACAACAAGATGTTCAGGTGTGTCAAAAATAAAATATTTTATCTTTTTTAGTTCGCTGGAAAAACGCAACTTTTACATTTTTGTCATTTTAACACAAATCCTATTTTAAATAGGAAAAAAACTTTTATAATTATCTCTATATTGCTCAACTTATTGAATGCGTATTTTTAGAAAAATATGTATAGTGAAATAACGAAAATAAAATCTTAATTAAGAGAAAATAAATAGTAAAAACAATTTTTTCATAATACTAATAAATAAAACACTTTGTAAATAAATAAAAAAAACTCATGAAGATTCAGAGTAATATCATTTATAAATTATACTAGTCTACAGAAATGTATTTATTTTGACTGAGTTATTGTCATATCGGTAGGGGCAATTTAATTCATTTTCTTATTAACTATGTTTAGTTCTCTGAACTACTAACTTCCTTCAACCAACCAACTATCAAATACAAGATCTTCATTTTCGCTGGTCTATATAAATTTATTTATTTTGACTGAGTTATTGTCATACTTGGAGGAAGAGTTTAACTCATTTATCTTATATTAACTATATTTAGTTTTCTAAATTTGTCCTATAACTCGAAGTTGTTTCTTTTTCTCGATATAATATTCTCCTTAATCGTACCATTGATTCTTTAACATAGTACTTATTTTAAGTAAATTTTGAAAATATTTTTAGTAATTATGTATAACACCATCAGGATCGTGATCACGTATTCGTAATCGCGTGATCACCCCGAGCCATTCTGACTTTTGCGGCCCTAAGATTACATGGACGTGATCTCAATCCGGCAGCTCTGGTATTACATATCGTATATACACGTCCTCTTTAGTATGCATTTTCTCGCAGCTTGAGCTTCCGGAAGCACTTATTTCACCTTTCGCTGGTCCTTCTAAACGAGTTAGTCCTTTTTCGTTCGCAAATCAGAACTTATTGTGCATATTTTTATCCAACATTTTTAAAAAATTATTTTTGATAAGTACGTTTTAATGTTCATATCGTATGAAATGTAAGTTAGATTTAAAATGAAATAGACATTATTTTCAATAAAAATATTTTCGAAAATTCACGAATAATTTCAGCAAATGAGGATGAAATAATAAGGAATTAGATCTAATAATTTCAATACCTTTGCATGAACAAAGCTGACTTCACTAATGTATTTCTCTAAGGTCTGCTCTAATATTCAAAGCACAATGGCACTCGTGTACTTAACATTCATTTGAAGATGGCCTCTGCCTCATTTGTAAGCAATGATTGCGTGGAAATAACGTGCACCTGTTTAGAGTACACGCATAAACCCCACCATTTTGAATCTGATAGTCGCCAAAATCTCTAATTCATCATTTTGGCGATGAAACACCTTTAATTTAGCGTCTTAACTCATTAACAAACAGTTGTATTCATATGTATGGGTAGTAAGAGATTTTTTAGAGCCTACAGTGGTGTGAAAATTTATTTTTCCATAATAAGGGTTAATTTTTGTCACGTTGCGCTCTCGTGAGCTCCAGTTTGATTTGAACGAAACTTAACGACACAATTTTAATGAAATCGGTCTAAGGATTAAGATGGAAGAGATTTTTAAATATACGGCAATTTTAAATTTACCGTATCTTAAATAAACGACATTTTCAAAATTGGATAACTCAGAAACTAATGCACCGATTTAATATTTTGGCATATAAATTATTCTTTAAGGTAAAGTAAAAATTTGTACATACTGCAATTCAAAACTTCTTTGATTATTTTTATTATATAAAGTAATAAAAAAAAATAAAAAAAGTTCTTAAAAATTATATTCTTACAGAATTATTTTTAGATAAATGAATTTCATTGTACTAAATTTTTTGATTCCTTTAAAGTGTTTCGAAATTTTCAACAACAAATGTTAATGTAGTGAAATGCGCAAATAATGAATTAACATTAAAGGTTCTAAGCTTTCGACTGCATTATTAGACTATTAAGACCAAGTTAAATAAAAATTCCCAAGAAATGGAAGCAGTAAGATATTACTCGATTAAAAATATCAAAATTCTTCAAAAATGCACTGATGGATATAAAAGTTGTTCCAAGCGTTCAAAAATTAGCACTCTTTCTCAAGATTTGCCTGACGTGAAAGATAATTAAAATATGAAACGTAAAATTATCACAGGAAAATGAAGAAAAAAGGTGAAAAACAAAACCGGAAAAATCACAGCAGTCGACAGTGAAGCAAAAATAAAAATGAAAAAAATAAAACTAGAATCTTTATTTTTATTTAGTTATTTATATTTGCTTCTCTCTCGGCTATTGTGGTTTTTCTAAGTTTATATTTCAATTTTCTTTGGTAACTTTGTCTTATATTTCAAATCACTTGTGTTCCTTCTCATTCACGTCAGACAAATCTTGAGAATAGGCGCCTATTTTTGAGCGCTCGGAACATGTTTACTTTTATTTCCATCAGCCTGTTTTTTGAAGCAAGTGAAGTATTTTATATTAGGAGCATGTTTTCAAGATTGCGGCTTCTCCTCCCTTCTAATTTGATGGCCACGAATACAAATCTATCGCAGAACTGCTATGTTTATTCGCAGTAAGTATGTTCTCATTAAGGTTAAGCCTGTAGTGGGTATTGGTAGGCTAAAATCCGATCATTAGATCAGAAGCTATTCAATGCGATTACTTTTTTAGGGCATGGAATTTTATATGAGTAGATATATAATTGTTCAAAAATATTTTATTTTTTGCTACTACTAATAATAGTTTAATAAAAAAAAAATCATACAAGGTGTTCTCTAATGACAGTCCTTTACATATTTTTAGAATCCTTGTCAAAGAAATATGCCCATTAGAGTTCCCAAACTAATATGTAAGGAAGGAAAGAAAAAAGTAATTTTGAAATTAAATGATTCACTACTGAAGAAGGTCGTAAGCATCGAAACCTGTCGCATTGCAGGAGGAAACAAACACGGGTTGGAAGGCAATTAGTTAAGACATTTCCCAATTTCATTAGGCAATCAAACTGACTTTGATGTTATTTATTCCATTCGGCAGACTTCTGTAGCTTATTGTTTGCTTTTTCCTCATTATGCATTAATTTGTAACCTCTATTGTGTTTACTTTTTAAGAACATTTTTTTAAATTTTCGAAAAATGAAATGTTTTGGAAAGGCTGTGATTATGGTACACCATATATAATTCTTTGTTCACTGTGTTTTATTTTAAAGGGAAAATGACGAAAACCGACAGTTTGTTTCTTCTGAAATTAAATTGATGGTCAAACTTGGTATTATGAAAAACCGAATAATATCAATACCGATAAGTCTAGGAGCTTAGCAGTAACAGTTATACTTTAGTTTATGTATAAAAAGAATAAAATTTCAAAATTTTAAAAAATTTTGTTAAACATGAAAATTTTGCATTTTCTTAAACACCGTAGATTGTGTGGTTTAACTTATAATTTCCTTAATGCTAAATTGTGATTAACTCAACATTTTACAGTAATTTTGTATAGATGGTTTATACTGTTATACATACTATCATATAAGAGATATAAAACTGACGATAACAAGTTAACTAAATTCTTATGCAAAATATATACACATGTTTAGACAATTGAACAAAAGAAATTGCGTTTAACAAAATGAACAAAAATTTACCTTAATTTTAAAATTTTATGGATGCTATTTACTTAATGGTAATTTGAAGTATACACTTGAGGCTGTTTAACGATGGTATATTAGACTTCATTCAATGTTTGTGGAAGAAAATTTAAATCTTCCTCAATATTCTGCTGTTTTAGTACATTTTCTTTAAGAGTGTTTCTCATAACTCTAACTATTGGATGAAACAATATGAAATGCTGTACTTTTTTACACAAATATTCTGACATCAACATTTTTTTAATGTGATCATTAAGTTTTGAATTATTTTAAGTTAAATTTTAAGGTTATTTTTGTGTCATAGTGCAGCGAAAACTATTCTATAAACTATATTCTTTTTCTGCCACCACGTACTCTTATATGTTTGAAAAT
Source organism: Parasteatoda tepidariorum (assembly GCF_982258835.1). Classification (NCBI taxonomy): domain Eukaryota; kingdom Metazoa; phylum Arthropoda; class Arachnida; order Araneae; family Theridiidae; genus Parasteatoda; species Parasteatoda tepidariorum. Next base: position 106,474,828 of record NC_141755.1, on the reverse strand, counting down.
TATTAACTGGTTTTACTTTGTTTAAATGTCGAATTAGTTTCGAAGTAATTAAATAGTTTGCATTCTCGGTTCTGAAAATATTTTTGGTGCAAGCAAAACTCAAATTGTCGTAAAATTATATATTTTTTGTAATTAAGTAATCCTATGACCGAATGCAAAACTGTTTTTTAAGTTTCAAATTAGTTTCGGAGCCATTCCATTCTAAAATTTTGGTTTGGAGTTTCTTTGGTGTTTTCGCATATAATTTCGAAAGGCTGAAAATTATAATTCAAAAATCTAACTATTTAAAGTAAAGAAGAAAGAACAGTTAAGAAATATGACGTAATGTTATTAGCTTCGAGCTTTGCATTAGCAGTAACAAATGCCAAAATAAGTAAAAATGTTGCATTTAGTGACTAAGAGTAGATTTCTTAATTTTTCTTGAAGAGTATTCCTTATTGGGAATTAAATAAATATTTTTTGATTTAATAGTTAAAAGTTCGATTCTTTCAACTCTTAATATACTTAACTATCACACTCTGCATTTTAAAGCTTTACATTTTATTACGTCAAAGAATATAGAGTATAAGAAAAAAAATAAAATTGTACAACCCACCTCATTACGTAAAGAAAACTATTATGCATAAAACATCTAGTCGTGCGAAACGAGATAAATTTATTTCGTGGCAATAGTAAATAAAAAAAAAAATTACCTTTTAATATGAAGACACTGATTAATAACTCTCCTGATGTATGCGCAAATAATTACTAAGTTACATTAACGCCAACTAATGATGTGCTTTATTTTCATTTTTCAACCTTCATTGCTTAACGAGTAGTAAATTATTATCTCGGTTTTGTTAGATAATTAATAGATGTCGTGTTCGAAAATAAGAAAAATGCTTTAGAAAGTAAGTTTGGAAACACATAAAATCTGATTGTATTGCACCCATCTGATTTTATTTAGTTTTTATACTTCTCTTAAATGTATTTTAGAAGTTAGGTGACTTTAAAATTGTTCTAACGTAGTTATACGGTAGTAGTTTAATTTATTTGCAATAACTTAGTTGTATTTTTAGTTGCATAAATTTACTTTCAGTTACTTAATTGTAATTTCAGTAATTTAATTGTATTTGTAGTAATATAGCTATAATGACATCGTTGTGCTTGTAGCTACTTTTATACTTAGTTACTTTGTGTTTACTGGCAGTTACTTTGCGTTTCTGCTTGCAATTACTGTGTTTCTGCTTGCAGTATTTCTATACCTGCTTGCAGTCACTTTGTTCTATAGAAGTACAGAAGTAAATGAAAGTATGAAAGAGATACTACATACTGTACCAGAGATTGTCAATCATTCAAATCTAATGAATCAATTAACCGTTTCCTTTAAGAGCTGCTAAAGGACGCGGTTTTTTTTGGCCAAATTATTTATATTCACTTTATAAATTATTTTCATACTAACAAACAATCCCTCAATGGGAACACTTCTATCTAAATCTCGTCAAGATTCCCACTATTAGCCTTCATTATTTACAGAGTTCTTGAAGGCCAGTGAGTAGCTGAAGAGTTCAGTTAAAGAGCCGGTTAACTGACTTTTGTTTTTAATATATGTATGTGAAGACGTAGCTTACAAATTTTTGGTGGTTCTATTTATTTGATTCTAACTCTTTTAAAAAGGAAGATTTGAATGAATTTTTGTGCTCAGCATTTGCTTGTTTTCACTGACTTTGAATGTTTTCCATCTAAGATAACTTTATTTGAATAAATATACATATGTTTAGGCTTATGTTCATAGAGTAAAAGTTTCGCAACCTTAATTTGAAACAGACTGGTATCAAATTTTATCTAGCCTTGTTAGTTCGAAAAGCGATCAAAAATTATTCTGACGTAGCGTGAGCTCTACTTTCACGGATCGAGCACTACTTGCACGTATCGCTTTAATTGACGCTTTAATTTTTAAATTTCGCTTTAATTTTTGATTTAAAAAAAGTTTTCGTTTAAATAGTGCTAATTGTGGTCAGAATGTAAAGTCATTTCGTTATATTTAAAAGTATTTCTGAAATAAAATAAAAGTATTTTTATTAGCTTTACTACAAAAGATATTTAGGTATAGTTAATGAAATACAAATTTAACTTTTTCATCAAAAATTTGCAGTTTCATGCAAATTTAAGTATTTTAATTTATAAAAGTGCTATAAAAGTTTTTTTATAAAACAGTTATGGTATTTTTCCCCCTATCGTGGTAAACTACGCGTTCATGACCAGTTACACGATTTTTATTTTTCGTAATTTAGGTTACCACCAAGAATTTTCAACTTTGAACACCAATCCACTCCGTGAATACGCAGCTTTTTTTAAAATTCCCAACTTCTTAGCCTTAAAGCTAGCAGACAAAAGAACGCCTGTTTAAAGAGCAAGGTCGCAGTTAACTTCAACAAGAATTCTTCTAAGCGAAACTAAATAGCAATTGCGCGAAATGGAGGAAAAAATCTCGTATACCTCTCGTGGTAAGTTGTATGCCAATGGAGCTCTGATATGTTTCGGCTAAAGTATAATTTACATCAGCACGGTAATCTGCTGCCAAGGATTCGTTCATATATAGACTTAATCTGTCTCCTTTGAGCAATGCCGATTTTTATGAAAAACTATGCCTTAGTTTTGTCAAACATATAAGTATGCTTATCATTTCGGATTTAATATTTTAAGCGTGCGCACACATCTAAAAGATTGTTGTTGAGCCCCTTCTTATTATTACTTAAAAAATGTTCTGAAAAAAAAGAAAAAATTTTGGTTACAGATATATTACTAATATGTTAATTGGTGTGTTTTAATAGCTGCTATATATAGTATACGTATCACGATACCTACAAGTACTGGGGAAATAGTATTTTTACTGACCTCTCTCCAAATGGGATAAGTACAGGAGAAAAATTATTGATTATGATAATTTTTGACTATCAGGAGTTGGTCTCGAGCAATAGAATTATGTCAAATGATATGTCATTGTTAGTCTTCATTTTGAGAGGACGAACTTCTAAGAACCTGTTTTGCTCAATCTAATAACGAAAAGCCATCGAAAAAAGCAACAAATAACTATATATAAATAAAACTAGTATTTTTTTAAAGTTATTTAGTTAATTGCGTCCCCATGTCTCTTTTAATTTTGTGCATGATTTTCTAATGTTGATCATTGCCGATTTATTGATTGTTTACATTTATTTGTTTATATTATATTTATTGATTTTTACGTCTTATTAAAAAAAAAAACGAGTATTCAGGTAGTAACAATAATAATAAACTGTAAACGTTGCTTAAGTACAAAATAATATTTTCTATGCGACTCAGCTTGAAAGAAAAAAAAATTAAACTTATTAAAAGGGCAGTGTGTCTGTAACCCAAACTAATGGGAACCAGGAAAAAAATAATTGCATTTTGAAGCTATTTAAAGGTTATTTTTTTCTTGCCTTTTTTAATAAATGATTCGTAAAAACAAATATATATAACTTTCTGTGAAATGTATGAAGCTGCTGTGTGAAATTTCGTTCGATGCCAAGAAAGAGATTTTTTAGTGTTCTTTATTTAATATTTGTCACCAAGTCACTTAGCCGGTTCTTCCATTCAAAGAATACTAAAAAAATAACATTTAGTCGGTTCTTCCATTAAGTATCTTTGAAATGAATAGATTTAGCAACATGTTATTTTGCTAAAAAAGAGCTTTCCCCGAGATATCTCAACTTTTAAAAAATGGCACTTACCCAGTTTTTTCACTATTTAATTTCAACTGTTTCTTTTGCCACTTCCTTTTTCATAGAACGGCCGAAGTTACCCTACTTGATGGTATACATTTTTCTGATTTGTTTTGTACTTTTTTCTGGCTTTAGTATGTAATTAATTGGTAGAATTTTTCTATAGAGCCATATAAAGTTAGGCTTTACAGATAATTAATAAAAATTATAATTTAATAAAGATTAGTCTAAAATATATGGTTTTTTTTTACGAAAAAAACGTTTTTTAGCCATCGATTGCTCATAAAAGTTTCTCAGAGTTAATCATTTTTTACTGCTTATGGTTTCCTATACTCTGCTAAAAAAGAGAGCATAAAATATTTATAAGCAGATTTCACAAAAAAGAAAAAAAACTCCTAAGAAATTGAAATTGTATCCGTAAATCATACTAAATTTCATTTAAGTATGGCTTATATCTACTCAACACAGATCCAGAGATGACCGATATTTGGCTTTAAAGTTTTATGGCTGAATATGTAGGCCGTTCTTGACATATTGGATCTCTTAAGCTTATTCATAATTCAAATCGCCAATATTTGCCAACCTTTAAGCCAATCGGCTTGTTGGGAATCCGCTGCTCTCAGACTTGCTTTCGTCAACTACGTCTAAATTTATGGCCGAAATATTTGTTGGTATCTTACTTCGCATCAAGGCATTTATGGGTTTTGAATTATCGCTTGAATACACGCAAAATACAAATGCTAGGCTAGTTCTTGTCATGGTCAACGATTTAAAGGTCAAGTGTCCGATAAAGAGTTGAGTAATATGGTTAATTTCGTCTAACTTAGATTACAATATTGAATTCAGCTTCAATAATTGATACTTTGGGATATTAAATTGCAATAAAGCATCATGGGCGTATAAGTTTATCTAAGTTGCATATTTGCAATATTATTGGATAAATGTATTTCGCTGCGCACATAGCTTCGATGGTATGTTAATATGTTTTGCATTCACTTAAACAATAATTTGAGTTTAATATATTATTATTTCATTGCACATTTTTATGCATTAAAATGTAAAAAAGAAAGTGGCATTAAATTTAGTTTGAATCAAAATATCAAACTTGAAAAGCTAGTGAGTGCAATCAATACGTAAAAGTGGAAACTAGGAATACATTTTAATCTAATGAGTGTATTTTTCACGTTGTTTCAATCTAAATGGGTTAAGGGTAACTTTAAATATGGTGATGAAGAACGTTGATGAAGTGACGATATTAGACCTAAAAATGTAATTTCGCTAAATTAACATACCGTGTTTTATACGGATTCAGATTCTTGATCTTCAAAACATGAGGGGTAACCCCAATCTGGAAATTATGGTTTCAACCGTTTGGTCAAGAGTGTGATCGATCGAAAATTTGAGACTCCTTAAAGTTTTACTTTTTTACGTATTTCTCCATATCGCTAGATCTTTTTAGGTGAATTGAAATGTTTTGCACATAGTTTTAAAATTACTTTTTCCAAAATTTGAAATGTAAAACCCTACAAACTTTTAAATAATTTTAATAGAGCGTAATTTTAATCGCCGAAATACAAAATTTGAGAATAATCGGTTGTATAGTTTCTGAGCTAGCAATTTTTGTAAAAAAATCTTGTATTTAAAGCTTGATTTCTAAGTTTATTTTTATTTTGCGAGCAGTGCATTATAGATTTATTACATCTTAACTAGTACTGAATTTGACTTTAGTACAAAACGAATTTATAAAGTATTGTGAAAAAAAAAACTGAAAGTAATTTACAAATATCTGAATGTTGAAGAGCTATATCTTATAATTGTATTTAATACAATCAAAGAAATTCAATAAAATCAGCCTAAATAATAATATAATAAGCTTGATTAGCTTGAATATAATAAGCAAAAATAATAAGCTTGATTTCCAAGTTTTTTTTTATTTTGCGCGCAGTGCATTAGATTTATTACATGTTAACTAGTACTGAATTTGACTTTAGTACAAAACGAATTTATAAAGTATTGTGAAAAAAAAAACAAAGTAATTTACAAATATCTGAATGTTGAAGAGCTATATCTTATAATTGTATTTAAAACAATCAAAGAATTTCAATAAAATCAGCGTAACACTGTTGTTACCATAATATTAATACCTTGATTCATAAGAAAGCTTAAAATTACTGAAGGTTTAATAAGGCGTAATATTGAACAATGTTTCCTTTGTAGGAAACTTTGAACAATAGCACAATTCAACACTCCCAAAAATGTTTGCTCAGTTTACTAATCTCATTTCTGAACTGCTTGTTAAATAAATTTTTAATTATTTTATTAGGTTTTGTATTGTTCTGCATATTTTCTACTGACAGATAACTATACATTTTATCGTAAAGTATTTTATTATCTCAAAGATATAATGAAAATCTTAACCGTGAAATAATTGTTTTAATCAGTTAAGTTTTTTTTAAATACTTTTCATACCTTACAGAATTAATGAAGCCAACAATGCGTTTAACAAGTAGAAAATTAGTTCAACCAAATGAGTTTATTTCGTTACGTTAGTTTCATAAAAATTGCTTTACTAACTTTCGAAATTCATTTTCAAAAGAATGTAAAAACAGTTATTTTTATGTAGATTAATTTTAAGATTTAATATATTTTAAGTTACTTTTGTCTACATATTTTCTCGTGTGTTGTGCCTCATTTTACGGAAAAGTATTTCTAATTTATGAACATTATAAGTATTCATTAAGTTATGAACTTTTCAAAATTAAAATATCTTTCACGTATTTTGGCTTTTTATATTTTAAATGGAAGTTTTTCGAAGCATTCACATCATAGTCAAATTAGTTGATACTTTATTTTTATAACATAAAAATTATAAAGCATAAGACATCAAAAAAGATTACGATTAATTATATTAATAATGGAAACTGTCTAAAATTGTACACAAGTTTTAATACTGTTTTTTGTCACAGAATGTTTAAAATTTACGCAAGGTAACTCATTTCAGTGGTTAAAACTGTAACTAGGGGTACAGCACAGCATAAGAATTGTGTTTATGAACGTAATATCAGTTAGTTTTATGAACGGATATAGTTTTATGAACGTAAATATCATCTTACATCTCCAAAGGCTATTTTTCTTTATGGTCTGGCTTTTTTTCGTGCGCATATAAACTGGAACTTTTATCTAATGTTTTTTTTCTAATAATTATTATTAAACAGAGCATTCGAATGGAGCCAAATTTATCTGTTTCATTGTAGTTAGTTGATAACTTGCAGAGCTGGCCAATTTCCCGTTCAAATCATTCAATTACTATGAAACAGCTGGTCTATTTCCCGTCCAAATCATTCAATTACTGTAAAACAGTTACCTATGTCATATGAATTAAATATTTTAAAGCATTTATTAGTAAAATTGAAATTATGATTTCGATATATATATGAGAACCGGTTTGAATGCGCCCGAAAAGCCAGTCCATAATTATGAAGCACCCCTAGCGTAATGCGATTACTATGCGATGGATTCCATGGATTGCTATGCAATTCTCAAACCTTATGATATGCTCTACCTCCACTCGAAGTTTGTAGTAACTGTATTGAATCCCTCTGTAGAGAAATGGAACTAAATTGTGAAAGACCCTTAGAATAAAAAAAAGGGTGACATGGATAAGTACCTTTGATAGACATCTCTATGAGAATAAGAAAAACAAAGTGAAAACCCTAATATCAATGATAGTCAATATTTTCTTTATTATTTCAGTGATAGCGTATGTTTTTCAGTCGTAATTATTTTGACTACCAGGTAGATCTAAAGTTTTTATACCCATGACTGTGAGATTATGAAATCAAACTACAGCTCTCATATCCATGACTAAGAGAATATGGAACCAAACTGCCGCCCTCGTATCCATGACTAAGAGAATATAAAATCAAACTGCAGCTCTCGTATTCATGGCTGTGAGATTATGAAATCAAAGTGAAGGTTTTGTACTATGGCTGTGTGAATATGTAATCTAAGTTAAGTATTGGTATTCATGGCAGTGAGAATATGAAATAGAAGCTAAAAGTAGGTATTCGTGATTGTGAAAATAGGAAATTAAAATCAAGCATTGATAGTTATAATTAGAAGAATGTGATTTGAAAATGCGAAATTGGAATTCGAGATTAAGGAATAGAAGTTGTATTTAAAAGTTTGTTAGAATAGGAAATAATGAGTAACTCATAACGGTGACACAAGTAAAAATAATAACGACAATGAAGTAATCCAATCTTAAATTGAAGAACGTTTTTGAAAATATTTTTCAAAATTAATTACCAACATCCAAAAAAGAAAAAAAATTGCAAATACATGTGACTTTACTTTTAAATATTACATAATTTTAAGTAGAATGGTTATTGATTCAGAAAAAAACATTGTTTAAGTAATTGTTTTTACTATTTTATGTAAATGAAATTCTGAGTGAAGAAATTTTTACTCATCAAGATTTGTAAGGTATTGACAACAAAACGAACAAAATGCTGGTAGAAGTCATAAAATCAATTCCTTACTCAAACAATATTTATTTAAAACAAAATAATGGTTGTAAAGATAAAAGCTTGATTTAAAAAAAATCGAATAAAACTCTAATCTTGATTCAAGAGGGCAAAGATAAAATAAACAAGATCTAGCAGCCCGCACCGACGTTAGGGCGAAATTCTATCAGTGTTCTTAGAACCTGTCTATTTGTGCTTAACAGATAAGCTCGATAGAAAAACCCCTCCCCAACTGATTTTAGGACAAGGGAAAGCTAAACTCAAAACGATGCTTGTCTGGAACACTTCTTATTTTACTTCTACTGGAGATGGCAGGATTGTAGCATCTTTTTTTTTTCTTTTTCTTTTTTTTTTTAGATATCCGATCCTGTACTGAGTGTAGTGAGGTACAATTTCAAGTGCAGTGTCATTTTCTTGGCGAAAAAGCCGTTAAGCCTACTTTAGTGAAAGAACTTTCACTCACAGTCAAGTTTGATTTACCAATCTTTAACTAAAGTTTTTGTTCAACAACTTTCCAATTTAGAAAAACCTTTTTTTTTCCTGGAAGAGAGGCAGTCGATATTGTTACAATAATGACAGACTGTGAGATTGATGGCAATTCTTTCATTTCTTTACAATCATTGGATGTTGAAAAGAGTATAATTTATTAGCTTTTTTTCTTGAATGTTGATATTATTAGATGATCCGAACTGTTGTGTTTTTAATATAAATAATGTAAAAAAGAAAATGTTGTGTTTTTCAATAGAGTATTCTATTTTGACTGGTAAATCGGGATCAGTAAATAATTTTAAAATTCTATATAAATAAGATATAAACTACAAACTCAGTGGCGCGATAGCCCGTAGAGGGCCAAGGCCTACTGTGCCCATCTCAGTTTTTTTTACCTTGGTCTCTGGGGTGCAGGAGCAGATGTTCCGGTGAGGTGGTCAGCCGAACGCGGAACCCCCAGTGTTTAGTTCCCAAGCAAGCTTGGTACTCATTTATCGACGCACTGAAGTGATGAAAGGCTGAGTCAACTTTGCCCGGTCCGAGGATCGAACTAGGACCCTGAGGCATGACAGCGCGAAGCGCTACCTATATAAGATATAGTGGCTCTAAAATGTTATGTAGCACGAAATGTTAAATTTTTTAAGGGTTTCTTGATCAAGATAATTAAAAAAATAAATATGGATTCCCAATGTGCAAAATTTTGAAGGTATCAAGGTGCAATTATAATAGACCCGACTTGCTTCATCGCATCATAATGGAATCTGAGTTTCCTTGACATCTAATTGGAATATTTTGGGTATTGGTATTTTTTTAAAACATTTTTTCTTAACATCAATCAACAGGAAAAAAGAATCTACCAGGGGAATGGAAGAAATAGGCTCAATAAATCCTATGAAATTAAAATCTGTTTTCATGATAATATATCGATTTTTTTTGTTTTTACCAAAACAATTTAAAAACAGCCCTTAAAAATCTTTTTTTAACCAGTATTTTTCATCAAATTAAAATGCAGCGACAGTCGTATCAGTCAGATTTTCTATGACTCAATACAACGTCAGCATGTTGGAAATACGTCGTATTCATTTGGAATATGCAAATTACAAAATAATACATTAGCCTTTGTATTTCAATGATGTGAACAGTAATTTCCACTTCAGTTTTGTGCCGGATGCCACTATATCGTTTAACTTAATTATTATTATTCTAAGGATGTCCACCGAAGTTCTAAATTGGGCAGATCGTAAAATTAATAACATTTTATTTAGCAAAACATCAACAATAGTATACAATTAACAAGCAGACAATACATAACATCTTGCATCCAAGTCTCATACTTAAAATCCAATTAATATAGAAGTATTTGGGGGAGGTTATCCAATGGATGCGCACATGCGCTATCATCAAAGTTTCAGTTTGTATTTCTAAAGTTTCAGTTCGGATTTTAACTTACCACCTATTGTTCAATCGATTGAATAGAATTATCACATTTGATTTGAAAGTTGGAAAGCTTCGTGTGAGATTTGTTCCGTTATGACTCTTCTAGTGTGATAATTAAACTGTCTAATGGTTCGATTGCAAATGTGAGTAGAACACTGTTTTTTTTTAAAAAAAAATTCTTTCTTAGCCAGTGTGGGAAATTATGGTAGCAATGGTTTCAAACAATTGACTACTTGTGTAGCACAAAAAGAGGCAGGAGTATAGATTGGGATGTACCCTTGTACACTGCAACATGCTTCTCACCTTTTCATGGTAAATCTTTTCATGGCAATAATCACCATTAAATTTAATTTTCTTTATGAGTTCTTTGAGAAGTATACTTTCCGACAACGACATTTAAGTGTAAATACAGAGTTCGGCAAATTGAAACAAAATTCTATTCTTTAAATGCTCTTGTTTAATTGATCATAAAACGTATACAGAATAAAAACAAAAGTGTGCGAAATGCAAAAGAGATGTAAATGCCCAGGAAAGGGTTAAAAAAACGAGCTAATACTGTAAATTTCGTTAATGCAAATGTGACGTACTTTAGTGGTTTCTTTTTGAGGACCATGCAAATATTTAATAGATTTAAAACTTTGTAGTTTTTCTACTGAGCGCTTAACCGAAGGGTAGAGAGTTGGGGGAAGACAGTTTAGTATCACTTTTGTTACTTAATAGCCATATCTTATATATACAGGGTGTTCCGCAACTATTGCAATTAATTTCTATGGGAGGTGGAGCATCATAACAGATATGATGAATTGAGCTGAAATTCGAGACCGGAAACGTAATCATACGCCGCTTTGGGCTCTTCCTCTTCGTAAACGTATTGTTCACGCCCCTTTTTACCGGTACTTCTATTTATCAAAAATATCTTAGTTTCATGTTAATTTTATGTTTTCTAATATTTTTTTTCGAAAATTGCATCCAAGCAGACTCGGGTGTGAATAGCTGTTTTATCATTTATGATTTAGTGAATTTGTCCAGTTAGTCAGCGTACGATGATATTTTCTATCATAGGGTCCTATGCGATTTTGAATCCTTATCATGATGTCCTCCTTCCCTCAGAAGTTTGTCGCAAAATTGACGGGACACATAGAAGAAGAAAATAATAGGTAATGAAGAAAATAAAGTCAACAACGTTATATTTCGGTTCTCAGCTAATTCTAGAGTCTTACCTTTGTGTCTAAACTCATTCGATATAATTTAGAAAAAAAATACTGTAATTTAGATGCAAGTACTGTAATGTACGTTTAAGTAATCTTAATTAGTTAAAAGTACTCTTATTAACACACTTTAATAAAGTTTTACTAAACTACTACTTAAAGTTATACAGCTGGAAACATAATATTTTTAACTTTATTAGTGCGTTAAGACATTTTTCAAATTTTTCTGCTCTAAGTGATATTTTATAATTATAATTTTTTAATTTTACTAACAGGAACCGAAAAAAAAATTTAACTTTCACTTGTATACGATTTACATTCTTAAGATCCAATTATTCAATTTCCAATTAAATAATTTATTTTATAGAAGGTAATTATTGAAGAATGAAGCTTATTTTAAACTTAATAAATCATGACTGTCAAGAGTTTTATTAGCAGTAATCAAATTCGTTAAATTATTCAATCTAATTGTATACTACCCATTTATAAATTACTAACAAACGTCATTAATATTTATTAATTCAATTTGGGCAATTATTTCAAACGTTTTTGAAAACATTTTCTGCTTAAACATCTTTGTTCGAAAATTTGTAATTATGTATTCCATGCTCTCCTTCTTTAAAATTTTATTTGTTACACGCATCCAATTAAATGTCATTACTTATAATTTCAGATTTAATTATAGATATTTATTAGAAAAATAAGGAAATGCGTCCGAAGCCGCATACAATTTACACAAATGTTTAATAATACAAGAAAGATTTTATAAAATCTTCTGTTATTTTTCATAAGTATTTTCTGATTTTTAAAGTAGTTTTAAACTCTTAATAGCTGTATAGGATTATAATTTTATACTTTGAATAGCTTTTAAATTATTGCTGTAATTAGATGATAATTTATGTATTTTTGTAAACACATCATTACGTGTACGTGTTTACAAAATATGATAACATGTATGCAATTTTTTCCTTAAGCGGCCTTTACAATAATATATTGTATGCATCTATTGTAATTGGAAAGATTACAGTAAAAGACGGTGTAACGTAACTCTCTAGTTTGATAAAAACCCGGCTTGTGTGGGGGGTCTGGGAACTGGCCTTGCATTAGAAAAGTTCAGGGTTCGAATCCCGGGCAAGGCATGGATGTTCTTTCATTCTCTGTCTGTCCTTGCTGTGGGAGCAACGTTGGCCCTGAAAGAATGGCCAAAGAAATCTGCCCTTCAGATACAGATACCTGTATTAACAAAAGGTCATTTCCCAGATGGGCATTGGAGAAAAAAAGTTTGAAAAGAAAAGTTTACAAAATATAACAGTCGCAAGGATGGTTAAATAAAATTTTGTCATTTAAAAATTTTCTTATTTAAAAAACTTTTAGGGAAAATGCTGATTTAAGCTTGTTGTTGCTGATTTAAATACTGTAAGACTTTCTGCATAGTTATGTTTGCGTAAAAGGTGCAAAGATAATATAAAATTGTTGTAATTGTTTATTTTTCAGATTGAAACTATAATTTACTCCCAAACAATATGAATTAATTAAACAATTGTATTAAATTCTTAAGATGACTATATTAAATCATAGGGATAACTGAAACTGAACAACCTTTTAGCTTTAACCACTTCATTAATTTAACTTAATTCACTTAATTAACTTATTTAACCGCAACTTAAATTTGAATATTAGAGATGATTATGATCAAGAAATATGCGAATTTGTAAGTAGACAAATAGGTGAATTAGTAAAAGAGAAAAGGTTTAAAACAAAAAACGTTTACAAACGAATAACTTGTTATAGCAGTCCACAATGTAATTTTTTTTTCAATTTAGTTTTATTTTTGTAATTGAAGTTATGGCGTTATTCACATGAACATAACGATGCATCATTCTGATGACTGGAAGCACAGTTCAAAAATGACATTGTTGAAACAAAGGTAACGAAGAGATGTAATTACGCGTCAAACTTTCATTGGTGTTTCTTTTCTAATTTAAGTTACAGTGCTATTCGCATGGACATAAAGAGATATCATTTCAGATTTGCTGATGACTGGAAGCACAGTTTAAAAATGACATTGTTGAAACAAAGGTAACAAAGATATGTAATTACCCGTCAAACTCTCATTGTTTTATTTTTATTGAAGTTATGGTGCAATTCATGTGAACAAATTGATGCATCATTTCCGATTTGCTGAAAACGGGAAGCACAGTTCAAGATGTTGAAACAAAAGTAACAAGAAAATGTAATTGCATGCAAAACTCCCATTGGTTTTTCTGCTCCAATTGAAGTTATGGTGCTATTCACATGAAAAAAATGAGGCATAATTTTTTACTTTTCTGATAGCTGAAAGTACAGTGCAAGTAATGACATTGCTAAAACAAATATAGCAAAAAGGACCTTCAATAAAAGTTTTGTCTAAAACTCAGCGAATCTACCCAGTTTTCATGCAAAATCTTATTATTTTTTTTAAAGTACTCACAAAACTGAAATGAATAGTTGTTTTGTGTTTTGGCGGATAAATTGATCGAGATTGATTGAGATTTTCGGCATAAGATTTTCATTTAAAAATTAAGAACGCTTTTTTTTTATCTTTTTATTTTCTTTAAATAAAAAAAACTTTTTTTAGACGTTTTCATTATAACGTATTAATTTTTAATAGCATTTCTGTTGACTTAATTCTTTTTTCTTGGCTTTTTCTGGTAATTGAAAAACTGAGATGTTCAGCTTTCAAATTTTTTTTCAAAAATTACGATTGATTTTTATGTTCTCTGTTTCGCTTTACGACATTTTCAAAAACGTTCTTGATTGGCCTTATTTTTTAGAGTTAATTTATGAATACGTTTTTCCAGGAAATATTATTCAGAGCATCGAAATTTTAGTTTCAGTGTTGCTATGCTGCTAAAAGATTTTGCTATTTGGCCCCAAGTGTACTGCGTTCAGCCGATTTTTTTCTTTTTTTTGCCGAATATTTGATTTTTGATCAAATCACAATTCATTACCACATTCGACCAAATCATATTCGTTGCGGAAATAAAAACTAAGGAAAAATAACTACGATTTACGATAACTCTACCGAAACACCGTATAAAAAGGGATTATTTAATTGTGCGATTAACAATCACGTGTCGTAATAACATCATAGTTAAATAACGGGTTCGTCAAAATCATGTGGAAAAGTATAGAAATAATTGGGAAAAAATATATTTATGCTGAACTCAGCACGAATAAAGCTTGTCAAATGCATGATTTAAAATTTGTATGTCGAAATAGAACAATTGGTATTTTTTATAATACGTGGGAACGTATAGCAATAACTGCCGAAAAAATTGTTAAAAAAAGAACGAATTTAAAAAAAAAAAGATAAAAAATCACTTAGATTTAAGATGAAATCGTCACAAATAAAGTGCACAAAAATTTATTATTTAAATTTGCGATATGAAACTCTCGTCGTAATAAAAATTCGGAATTATCGAAATCACGTAGAAAAGCGGAAATAACTGTTTAAAAAAAAATAATTTATATTTACGAAAAAATCAGCTTAAAGAAAGCGCCTTAAACAAACAGCGTACATTTACTAAAGAATCTGTTAAAATTGATTGTGTCAAAACGTGATGACTTAAAAGTAAGATTAAAAATTGCCATTTTTTTAATTTTTTTTTTATTGTGTTTAGAAGCTCTCGCGGGCCGCACTTCAGTAGTCGAAGGGCTGCATTTGGCCCGCGGGCCGCAGATTGTGCACCCCTACTTTAAAATTTCAAACTTAATTATTAAATAAATTTTTAAACTAGTATACACTGAATTTGAAATTTCCTCAATTTATTTGCAGAAATTTTCAAGCAATGTAGATAGTTAAAATTTTGCAATATTTTTTTTCTAGTCTAGTTGTTGAAGTCTCTATACTCTAAAAATTACAGTTGTTTAAATTAGCTTCTCTTTTAAGTTTTTAAGTGTTTGGGTATTTTACTTTTAACATGACTTAACGCTTCGTAATACAAAATACGTTCCAGTTACAAAAATGCGTTCCAGTTATAGAAGCGCGTTCCAGTTATAGAAGCGCGTTCCAGTTATAGAAGCGCGTTCCAGTTATAGAAGCGCGTTCCAGTTATAGAAGCGCGTTCCAGTTATAGCGCGTTCCAGTTATAGAAGCGCGTTCCAGTTATAGAAGCGCGTTCCAGTTATAGAAGCGCGTTCCAGTTATAGAAATGCGTTCCAGTTAATACGTTCAGTACACTCAATATACATGTTATTATAATACATTTAATATGCTTGTTATTAAGATAAATTGTTAATTTATGCATTAATATTTACCCATAAATTGTTACAAGAATTTTTCAGTACTCATTCATCAAAAAGAAATGTGTTTTCCTACGTAATCAAGTGGTTTAAGTCTCTATACTCTAAAAACGTGTTAGTTATTTGAATTTATTTCTTTTAATTTTTAAATTGTTTGGGTATTTAATTTTTCAACAAGGGCACTTTAACACTCTTATTCAATCTACGCATTAAATGGGGATTTTTTTTTTATGAAGATAAATTATTTCATCACAGCGATTGAAACAACTGTTATTTGCCAATTATAGTAAAGTGTCTAGATTAACCTACATTGCTATTAAATGCTAACGTTTTACATGATAATATGGTAACTGATAATATAATTCAACCTGGCACTTCAGTAAATTTGCAGCAAATGTGAGTGACATTGTACAGTGTTATGCATCATAATGGGAATGTACAACGCGAATTGTATAGCTTGAATATAATACATACTCATTACCGTATGTGCGCATTATTTTGCAATACAATATGTATCATAATGATATTAAAATTGGGATATTTCATTAAATGCAATAACATTTGTTCGATAAAGTTAGAATTTTAGATCACTTTAATAAATTGCTAGATGAGCTATTTTCTATAAATACTTCTTTTTTTTCATGCCATGTGAAAACGATATTTTATTCGTTTGAATAGGTTTTTTAGTCCAAGTAAAAAAGTGTAAGATTATATAAGCTAAAATGAATAATATGAATCAGCTAATCTAAACGTGCCAGCTGATATAAACATATCAGCTAAAATTAATATTACTCTAGGATAAATTATGCAATTTAAGGCTGTTATTCAAAAAGTTGTTGTAATAATTTATTTCACATATTCAAAAAAAAAAAGTCAAACAACGAGTTGTTCAAATTTTCAAATAGTTTTCTGAGTAATGGAATTAAATAACAAATATTAGCCTTCTTTAAGGCGAAGAACAGAACTTTGGATATTTTATTTGAAGGTTATTAATTATACGTTCTAAAAAATTTAGAACAGAAAAATCAATAGAATAATGTGCAAAAGGTAGCAAAAATCATATCGAATTACGAAGGTTTATTTTAACAAGGTGTCAACATTAAAATAACTAAAAGGAATACTGAATATTTTTAAAACGGCTCCATTTTTAAAACACATTTATACATTTACTTATTAAAACATATTTTGATTAAAACGTGAGTTTTGATTCATATCTTTTAGACTTTTTTTTATAATTTTTTAAATATAATTTTATAACACATTCATAAAATTATTTCGTAAAATATTTTTAAATACATCCTTGCACCTACACTACATTTGAAAACATACTTTTAAAACGCTTTTATACAACTGCCTTTAGTTATACATTTTAGTTTTTCAATGTTTTAACGTACTTATTTATACAATATTTTAAACATATTTATTCACTTATTCTTTAAAACATAATTTAAAAATGCATTCATAAACCTCTTCTGAAACTCATCTTTAAAACACATTTTTATGCTTTTAAAACAAGACATGTACTTATTTAGAAAATTACTTTAAAATACTTTCATACGACCGCTTAGTGTTTTACCTTTAAAATCTTTTTTATGCACTTAATTTTTAAATTAAATTTGGAAAGCACATTCATAAAAAAATGTTTTGTTTTGGTAAACTCTTGTAAACACATTCACCAGCTTTTTTTTGGAAAAAAATGCTTTTAAATTTTTTTTTAGTTATTTCGTTTTGATTTGATTATTTTAAGTATCTTATTTTCGCATTGTATGTAATTACACACCTACTTTTTTAAAATGTTCTTTTAAAAATGTAATTATTGTATGTAATTGGATACCTACATACAATGTAAGCATTTATTATTCTATGTAATTACATACCTACATATACAAATATATAATTGCGCATTGTATGTAATTATATACTTATTGAAATGTTCTTCATTTCCCTTTCATATACTATTTAAAATATATTTTTAAAACAAACTTACCGAATAATTCTTCCAGTTAAAATTATTTTAACACCGTATTTTTTGTGATTTATGCTTTTTTATTTTTATGATTTTTTAACCTATTTATTATTTATGGTTATATAAAAATTTCTCCGGACATTATAAATGTCATATTTATAAGTAATTTCTTATAATTTCATAAACAAATAAATGAAATAAGAATTCAAAATGAAGCATGTATCTCAAAATTTAAAGAAGTTTGTATTACTTTTATATTTTAAGTTTTATGTTAAAAATAAGCATGAAAAAAATGGTAGATAGTGTCTAGAATGAAAAATGATGAAAACTGAGGGAAAGAAGCGCTTTGAGAACACAATAAAGGCGGTTGAACCATTAATTCTCCTTCAAATAATTCTCCTCTCCAGACGAATGAAATTTAAAATAAAATTTATCAACGACAAGAATTGTAGAATGATTTTTATTTGTCAGGGAAACAGAAACAAAATTTTAGTACAAACGAAAAAAAAATATATGAAATACCTAGTGACCTATTTTTGTAAACTTTAAGCTTTAAGATTACCAAGTGACCTATTTTACTACGTTTTATGTTACTTTAATGACAGCAATATCGCTCAAAAAACTTCCTAAATTTTGTGTAATTAATATTTAGCTATTTCGAAATTGTATTATACAATTCATAAAATTGTTTGAAATAATTGAATAAATAAACAAAATACTTGAATAAACGGTACAGTTAGTTGCATTCGTCTTAACACTAGATAGCCCAAAGGAACTTATTTCGACTGCTCTTTAATTTCAGTTAGAAAAACTATGATGTATATAATGACACAATTTCTTAGAATTTTGTGACATTTTGTTATGTAACTGTAAATAAAAATAATGAATCACAATAAATTAAATTGTAAAATAACTGAACTATTTTCAATAATTTTTTCGACATTAAACATAAAGGATTAAAGTTCCTCAATTTTATAACATTTCTGATAATGATTTCCTCCTTTACCGATTTTTATGAAATAGAGATTTTATATCAGAGACAATATTACAGAAATTTTTAACCTAAATTTAAAATATATTTTTCATTTTGTTAATAGAAAATCCAGCATATACCTCATTTACTTAGAACATTAATAAATCAAAATAATGTAAGAAAAGAAATTTCGTGCAGTGTATAGTGAATTGCTCTGTGTAAAGAAAATTAATAATTGTATTTTCTTGAATTTAGAATGCATCTCATATTTCTGAATTCTTGAAAATGAAGAAAATTAGTTTTAAAAGAAAAAAAACTAATAAACTCTATCATAAATTTAATTTTTTTTTTATAAGTATGTTTTATTTTTGCGCTTAAACTTTGGAATGTAAAAAAAAATATATTTCGAATTCTCTCTTCTATACTTAAAGCAACCTTTGAACGCCTACACGTTACTGAATAATGTTTCGCATCAAATTTGAATTTAAAGTTAGACAGTTAAAATTTAGTGATTTGATCAAAAATATATATTTAAAAATAAAATAAAATTGAATATCGACTTACTCTAATGTCATCCCATTATATGAAAAGAGGATAAAAAAAAATCCTTGTTTCCAATTAACCTGAAAAAACTGGGTTCGAAAAAAGAGCAATGACAATCCGAAACTTCAAGTTTCATATCTCGAGATATCTTTGAATGCCATAAATGACATGAAAATTTATGCATCGCATAAATATTTGATTGAATTTCATTCCCTCAAGAGACTCGTGAATTTGATATGTTGCTTTCAAATTCCTATTCCTTGAATTTATGGTAGTTCATAAAAATGTGCAGCTAAAAATATTATAAATAAACTTCCGTTTCAAATAAATAGTTTTGTTTAATGTTTTTTTCTTCAGAAAAAGCTTTATTTGTCAAAACAAAAACAAATATATAAATTAGATTTCTCGTTCTCAATTTGTCTTTTTGCATGGTTTCAGTTACCTTTATGCCTCATTTTTTTCTTTCTTATTTGTTTTATGAATGTGAGATGTTCCGTAACATCCCGTAATGTATAGTTTTAGAATCCTTGTTCAAAAAGTTAGCACACTCAATGTCGCGTATCAATATTTAAGTGACGTCACAAATGGTATTCTTATAATGTTATTAATACTCAATTTTTTATAGTTTTTGAAACTAACAGATTCCCATCTCTACCATTCTGAAATTTTACTGATATTTTTCAATAGTATTGAAGTTAATTCGTTTTAAGAAGAACAGTAACTGTTGACGCAAATGAAGTATATAAAGATTTGTTGCAGTTTAGAAAAAAAATAGCCTCAAACACCAAGTTTGATTGTGCATCAGTTCATGAAAATGTTGAAACTTTTGGTGTTGTCGGTTTTAGAAATGGTTGCAGAAGCTGAAGAAGCTTATTTAGATTGGCCAAAACCACTGAAAACATTTGCGGAAGGGCTCTGAGTTCTTGAAATAACAAGTATCAGGGGTCTGTTTAGAAGAAATTTGGGTCCGTGAACGGACCCTTCACAAAATATCTTTTCATAAAAACGGACCCTTCACAAAATACTTTAACTTAAAAACGGACCCTTCACAAAATATTTTAACTTAAAAACGGACCCTTCACAAAATATTTTAACTTAAGCAAATTTGTGAAGGGTCCGTTTTTATCTTCATTATTATTCTGTTATTCGAATAAACCCTTTCCAGGGCAGAAAACAAGAAAGATGGATGTAAACGAATTAAGTTTTGTCTTCGGCAGACGATTCTTCCATTATTCGTCCGAAATTAATATTCTGCGTTCAGTATAGGCTAAATACCAAATATTTGTATGTTGCATCTCTAATTTAGAAGCAGCAATTGTTGTTTATTTTTTAAAATTTAATTCTTTTAATTAAAGTTTTACAGTGTTGAGCATAATCTTGTATGTCTTTACAATTTAAAAACTCCTTGAAAAAGCTTTTTTTTGCAATAACGGACCCTATTTGCACAAATTCATAAAAGCGGATCCTGGTTGAAATAATGTGAGTAGTTTTTTCACAATTTCACGAAAAACGGACCTTTCACAAAATGTCTGGACAGACCCCTGAGTATTTTGTACTCCAGAGGTCTGTTAAGAAGAAATTTGGGTCCGTTAACGGACCCTTCACAAAATATCTTTTCATAAAAACGGACCCTTCACAAATTTGTTTATCCTCATTGTTTTGTTAATCGAATAATCCCCAGGAAGGGGGGGGGAAGAAAGACAGATGCAAACGAACTAAATTTTGTCTTCGGCAAGCGCTTCTTTTATTCGTTCGAAATTAATATTCTGCGCTCAGCAGTATTGGCTAAATACCAATTATTTGTATGTAGCATCGCTAATTTAGTAGCTGCAATTGCTGTTTATTTTTTGAAATTTAATTTTTTCAATTATAATTTTACAGTATTGAGCATAATCTTGTATGTCTTTACAATTTAAAAACTCCTTGAAAAAGTTTTTTTTTGCAATAACGGACCCTATTTGCACACATTCACAAAAACGGACCCTGGTTGAAAGAATGTGACTTAACGTTTATTTTATATTCACAAATTACGAGTAATTTTTTCACAATTTTACAAAAACGGACCTTTCACAAAATGTCTGGACAAACCCCTGTACTCATACGAACTTGTACGAAACGAGCAGCAATTTGTTATAAATGTCAGAAATTTATTGCTTGCGATTAAAAAAATGTTCAAACCAAAATTTCCAAGTTTTGTTTCATATGTAATTTTTTTTTGCAGCGTAAAAATATTTGCATTAAGTAGATAATTTTTTTTTGTCAATTAAAATTTTTTTAAAAAATCATAAATTTAATTATTTTTAATTCCATTACTTAATCACTTTTCATACATTTTTAAGCTATTTGATATTTTAAATTGATCCGCATTCGTCATTTTCCCACATAGATACAGTTCGTAATGAATAATACCACGAGAAACTATTAATCGAGATTCTACAGAAATTTTTATTATCTAGAACAGGGGTTTCCAATTTACATGAGGCCGGGGGCCGCAATTTAAAACAGCAGTCAAATGGTTGGTAACCACTGATCTAGAAACAATTAAAATATATATAAGGGTAAAGTATTTGTAACGAACATTATGGCAACCAAAATCAGATAGGTTGTGCATAAAGCTATGATTTCTTATACGTGATTGTACTTTTCTTTGTACCTTATCAACTGTGATTAATTCTGAAGAATCGACTGATAACATATGGGGGTATCCATTACCATGATCTTGTTATTAGGGAATAAGAACGTGACTCTTTGTTAGTGGAAACAAAGTCACACCCGTGGTGTAATATAACGTGTGTTCTGAATAGAAAGTTGTATGTTCTGTACCAATCTTTGCTAAAAAAATTAAAATAGAAAATTTATTGCTTAAAAAATTATGCATAACAAACTACACAAATTATATAATATTAAGAAATGCAAAGCCAATTTATTTAAAAAATAATGCATTGCTAATTTATTAAAAAAATGCGTAGCTAGTTTATTAAAAAAATGCGTAGCTAGTTTATTATTTCTAAAATAATGCATAGCTAATTTATTAATTCAAAAATAATGCATAGCTAATTTATTAATTCAAAAATAATGCATAGCTAATTTATTAATTCAAAAATAATGCACAGCTGATTTATTAATTCAGAAATATGCATCGCTAATTTATTACTTAAAAAATAATGCTTATCCAATTTATTATTTTAAAAAAATGCATCAAAAATTTATTATTTAAAAAGGCATAAATTATTTTACGAGAGTTCAAAAACTATGCATCATCTCAATTGAAACCCGAAACAATTCTTAGTTATCATTTTTCCGTGCGTATTAAATCCGTTTTTAAAAATTTCACATGCTATCAAACCGAATTACGATAATTGAATGAGAATTATACAATATATATTTCTTTCTTTAATTTTATGTTATTGTCTTTTCATTAATGCAACATTTAATTAATTTTTGTGTTAGATTATTTCATTATTTAGTGCGATTTAACTTTATAGTTATATACTGACGTCATAGTTTTTGAAAATTCTCATATATGTTTAGAAATATTTATAGAAAAAATGCTTTTAAAAATCCTATTTTGTCCAAAACTCACTCAGACCAGATAGCACTAACATAAGGTCGGATATAAATTGTTCTGTTAATTTACTAAAATTTAGTTTTTAATTTTAACCTAATTTTAATTAAAACTGGATATATTCACCTAACAACAAATGAAAAATCTATACGGATTTTGTTTTAAAAATTAATTTAAGAAAAGTGGAAAAGAAATGTTTTAGTGTAAGAAAACGCTCAGAAAAATTTAAAGTATATGTTGTATTTTTTAGTGAAAACAATTGAAAAAAGGTATAAAATATAAAATTTCGAGTGTACATGTTTTGAAACATAAAATGTTAATTATTTTTAATACCTTGAAAGTGTGTTAAAATATTTCAACGATGATTTTTGTGCATTTTTATTCTGTACCGCATTTTTCGAACTTTGTTTTTGAAAATAATAACTTGACCCCTGCTAACTAATAAGTGTGATGTCGACAAAATTATAGAATAAAAAAAAATTAACACTGGATAAACAAAACTATGTATTTTTGAATCGTACTATGTACTTTTGGAAATACTGTTTTGTTTTCTTTAAGGTATGGCTATTATAGAATTGAATATCTTGCCTGATATACGATGACAGGAACAGCAATGGGTCCCACTAAACTGAAAGTTTCTATAAAATAAAATCCTTTTTCTCTTGTTACTACAGGAAGATTTTCTCTAGTCCATAATGGCAGTATGATGCTGAACACATGGCTTAAAAATTTCGCTATCGCATACAACGACAACGATATTAACCAACCTATAAAGAAACAAAATTACTTTTTAAAGAGAGAAAACAGGAACATACAATTCATTCAAACATATAATAAAATGAACTGTTGTAAATGTCTTTGTGTGGCTTTGGATTTTACAAAGAGGCTGTGACTGCAAACTATTTTGGAATTGTAGTAAGTACTTCCCTACTTTAAGGAGACTAATTTCGTTGGAGAACTTGATTTTCACCTATGATCAAAGTGGTTTTGAATAAGAAATTGGCTTATATTAAAACGCAAGGGAATAATTAAGAATTATTTATTCATATTTACACGAGCCAGTTTGATTTCCCAAAACATTCTTTTTTTTCGAATTAGTTCGTTTAACCTACAATTTTTATTCCTTTTGAAAGCCAATATTTAATTTAAGAAAGGCAAAACTTTTAAATACTTGCAATGTTTTAATTGTTTAATTATCTTTTATTTCTTCTGAGAAATACATCGAAGTACATCGAAAATACGTCCCCTTCCTTTGAAACAACATCAGTGTTTCATGAGTGCGCATGTGAAAGTGTGATCAAAGTGATTATCTATTTTTCGTAGTGGCTCGTTTATGTGTTAGCTATATGTGGTTTTAAATACGCAATTTCTGTTAACGCTCAGCTGCAGCCATAGGGTCATTTTCAGAGCTTTTCAGAACGAAAAATTTATTGCGCTAGAGCCGTGTTACTATTCTCAACTAATGTAAAAAGTAGTTACCAGGAATCGCTACAAACTATTTTTTTTTTGCATCTATCGCACTACAAAAACACTATTTTTTAAAAATGAAAGTAGCACACTACACTAGAAACTACGTAAAAAAGTTGCGACTACAGTAGTTTCACTACTAGTAGCGCACTACTTACTACCACTGATCTTTTTTAAACAATTGCATGCCTATATATTTTTTAAAATAATTTAAGTGATAATTGTTTTTAATATTATTACGATTATTTATTCTAATCACTATTCATAGGAGTTTAAATATTTTCATTCAAATTATAATTTTTTTTTTAAATTTTGATCAATCCACCTAAAAAGAATCTGTCTAAAGATTTTTTTTTCTTTTTTCTTCTGGTAATCTGAAGATTTATTAAGAAGCTATTTACATTACAGACATTATAATTAATAATCAATTATACATACAACAATATAATTATAATATAGATATTTGTTGAACATCAATCATTGTAGTTTTACGTAAATTAAATTTCTTAGAAAACTTTGGGTATAAATTAAGCTTTCTTAAGTCTGATGTAGCCCAATTATATTTCCTCATTAGAGGTTGCAAATTATAATTTATGAGAGGAAAAACATAAACGTTATTAAAATCTAATGATTCGCGTTTGAGGAAAGCAAGAATAAAGATTTGAAACTTGTTTGATTGTCGAGAGAAACTTGTAGGTATTTCTTATAACTGTCTTTAAACTCTGTTTTCTCTGCAAATATGATAGATTATTTTTATATTTTCAGTTCCACACCCTTGCTTTGCATGCATGGTTAGATATTAATAAAAATTTTGCTTTTCTCGGGCCTAAAAATTAAATTGCTATCCATATTGTATATGATTTTTAGACATGTATTATGAAAACTTATTTTAAAGGTACTGTATTAATGAAGCCGATAATACAATACGACGCATTGCAATATAATCCCGGATGTATTTAAGTATGTACTTATTTATGATAGGTACAATATATAAAACAAAACAATGTGCTATTCCCTTCAATTAATTCCTCGTTCTGAAACTAAACTCTTAGTAAACAGAACAGGTGTCTCAAAATTACATGATTTTCCCACTCTCCACACTTTCCCTCTCCATTACCTTGGTTTTTCCCCACACCATTATATTTCCACTTCCTACTGAAACGTATTAATGTGGAGAGAAAAGTAGGATATTCCTTAACCATGGTAACAGAGGGGGGGAAGAAATGTGGAGAGGGAGAGAAAATCGCGTTGAGACATGTATTCTTTTTGCAAAAAATATAGTATCTGTCAGTCGTAACCTTTTACAAAAGAAATAACGCAAAATTCTACAAAAACTAATTCACCATTTTTTTATTCTTTTTCATCCCTCGTCCAAAAACCAAAACAAATAGAAAAATCATATCTATAATATCAAGCTTTTAGCTCGCAACATCAGAAAATGCGTGTTATTACATCACGTGACCCTGACACCTTCCCCCCAGAGTCATATTAGATCCCAAGATCGAATATGGCAAATAGTTTAAGGGTCACACTTTACACATAAACAAACTATGTTTCA
The DNA here is from genome assembly GCF_982258835.1 of Parasteatoda tepidariorum. Taxonomy (NCBI): domain Eukaryota; kingdom Metazoa; phylum Arthropoda; class Arachnida; order Araneae; family Theridiidae; genus Parasteatoda; species Parasteatoda tepidariorum. The sequence goes on along the minus strand of NC_141755.1, from coordinate 106,449,087 downwards.
CATTCACCCAAATATTCACTGAATCTTAGGTTTAACTTAACACTAGGTATTTACTTTAATCACCTAATAATAATAATAGGAAAAAATGTTCAGAGTCTTATTTTAGTTTATATTTACAGTCTGGACAATGCATCTGCATTACTAAGTTTCGATCCTTTGATGTGACTTGCCTCAATATCATGGCGTTGAATGGCTAACGCCCATCTCTGCAACCTCGGGCTTTGGGGTGTCGCACTCGTCAGAAATACTAGGGGATTATGATCAGTTAATAAAATAATCTTAGCACCACAGAGTAAGGTTTCAAATCTCTGCAAAGCCCAAATAATAGCATAAGCTTCCCTTTCAATTGTAGACCATTTCTGTTGAGTTGAATTCAGCTTCTGGCTACCGAAAGCTATGGGACGAATATTTCCTTCTTCATCTAACTGACCTAAACAACATCCGACCGCATTTTGAGATGCATCCGTATGCAAGTAGTATGGTTTCTCTATGTCTGGGACTTGTAACTCTGCGATCTTACATAGCGACGTCTTCAATTCCTTGAATGCCTTCTCAGCTTCTTCGCTCCAAGGAATCTCATTAGGAACTTTCTTTTTAGTAAGCTCTGTTAGTGGAAGAGCAATCTTTGCGAAGTTTGGAATATACTGCCTGTAAAAGTTGCATAATCCCAAAGCACTTCTCAGTTGTTTTTTGGTTTTGGGTGCCTCTAATTTCTGTATTACTCTTATTCGTTCTTTGTCAGGAGCATGTTTACCTGAACCAATAATATGTCCTAAGTATTTAACCTTTTGTCTAGCAAATTCGCACTTTCTCAAGTTCACGGAGAAATTAAAATATTCCAATCTCTTAAAAACTTCTTCAAGATGAATCAAATGTTCCTCCCACGTATCAGAAAATACTGCTAAATCATCGATATAAGCACAAGTGAAATCAGACATGGACTGAACCACTTTAGACATAGCTCTTTGGTAGGTTGCAGCAGCATTTCTTAATCCAAAGGGTAATACATTCCATTGGTACTGGCCTCGGTGAGTTCGGAATGCTGTGAGGTGTTTGCTGCCGTTCTCCATCGGTATAGCCCAATATCCCTTCAACATATCTAGCACAGTAATGAATTTCTTCTTTCCTACTAAGAAATTCAACTCCATCATATTTTGCATTGGATATGCATCCGGAACGGTAAGAGCATTCAAACTTCTGAAATCAATGCATAACCTGATTGTTCCGTCTTTCTTATGAACACATACTACCGGGTGTGCTATCTCACTTACCACCGGTTCAATCAGTCCTAACGCTAGCAATTCATTGATCTGTGCATCCACTTTCCCCTTTAAGTTTTCTGGTATCTTATACGTTTTTGGTTTCATCGTATCCTCCTCAGCTTTCAGCTTTATCGCATGTTTCCCAACTTTAGCTATCCTTATCTTCCCCGAAAACAACGTTTTGCGTCTATGTAAAAGATCTTTCAATTGATTTTGTTGCATTTTGGGTAAGTAATCCAAATTTAATCCTTTCAATGCTTCATAGCTTTCCACATCTGTAGGAAGAGTTGGTGTTTCGTATATTTCACCAAATTCATCATCAATATCATAGACAACTCCAACTGTTTGAATTCTCGCTTTGTATTCTCTCATTTTGTTAACATGCAATAATCTTAAATTTCCTTCAGGCATTTGCAAATAATACGAATTCGGTTTCACTCTTCTAATTACCTTTACTGGACCTATCCATCTGGCATATAATGAATTGGATGAATCATGCATTAGCACAAGTACTTGATCTCCTGGCGCAAATTCCCGGTATTTTTTCCTTCTATTGTAATATTTGGCATAATTACTTTGTTGCACATCACTTGTTAACCTTGCCTTTTCGGTTGCTATTTCTAATTTTCCTTTTAACTCTTTTAAATATTCCTCCGCTGATCCTTTCATATTCAAAGGTAAAAACATATCTCCGGCCCAAATTGACTTCAAGATAGATAACGGGCCTTTCGGTTCTCTCCCGTACATTAGCAGAAAAGGTGGTACTCCTGTAGTTGCATTTGGAACTTCTCGATAAGCCCATAGTACAAATGGTATATGTCGATGCCAATTTCTTCCTACTTCTCTAATAATGTGATGTAGCATATTTTTGAAAGTTTGGTTCCATCTTTCAATCAATCCGTTCCCTTCCGGATGGTATGGCGTTGAAAATCGCGGACAAGCTCCTAAAACCTTCAAAAACTCTTGCGTTAAACTTGCCGTAAAATTTGTCGCATTATCCACCACGATTACTTCTGGAATTCCTGTCCTACAGAATATTTCGAGCAGTGCTTCACATGTATTCCTTGCCGTTAACGATTTGAGCGGGACTGCTTCAGGCCATCTTGAATGTTGGTCCATCAAACAAAGGATATATTTATGTCCTTGTGCTGATACTGGATCTAGAGGACCAATTAGATCTACGTTCACCACTTGGAATGGAAGTTCAGGACGTGACACAGGTGTTATCGGAATTTTGTCTACTGAACGAACAACTCTTCTACCTTGGCACCCATGACATGAGCTACAATAAGCTTTAATTTCCTTGACCATCCCTGGCCAATAAAAGGAAAATTTAATTCTTTGAATTGTTTTACGAGCTCCTAGATGTGCTCCGAATACTGACTCGTGGGCAATTTCTAGTATTTTACCTTTTCTAATTTCGGGAATTACTAATTGTTGTATTCTATTCCCGTCCAACAGCTCTTCATGGCATAGTATATTATTTTGTATCACATACCCTCCTTTATTTTGCTTCCCCAATTTCCATGCTTCTTGGAGAGTATCGCAACTTTGTTGTTGTATCTTGAATCGTTCGGTTTCATTTCCATTCTTTTTATCACCGCATTCACCTACTGTTGGCTCCTGCTGCTCTTCTCCGTCACTTGCACTCATATATAACTGCTCCTTTCGGGAATCTGATCTTAGCTTCATAGCAGCAGTAAAACTGGGATTGTATACTCTTTTTTGTTCTAATAATGCCTCATAAGTTTCAGCATCCAACAAAATGTCAGCATTTAACCCATTGACGGCTGCTATCATCGTTTTAATTACAGGCGTAATATATCCTTCCGTTACCAAAGCGATTTCCACTTCTTTTAATTCAGCTTTTAGACTTTCGCCAAACGCAGGTTGTAGTATTATATGTCCTTTGTAATCCACTTCCTTACCCACTATATCGTTTTTAAATACACTTATTTGTGCACCAGAATCTACTACAGCTTCGTATTCATTTCCATTATATGAAATTCTAACTTTCTTAAGGGCAGCTATTTTTGGTTGAACGCCTTTACATTTTTTGTTTCCTATCATGACTTCACCGTTAAATCTTGCAGTGACTACTTTGCTTTCGATATTTCCATTTCTGAGTACCTTAACTTCGGATACTTGCCCTTCCGATACTTGAACCTCGGCCACTTTGCCTTCAATGTTTCTTCTCCTCTCTTTATTATCTCGACAAAATCGTGCCAAGTGTCCTACTCGTCCACAATTAAAACATGTGACTGGATTTTGGGAAGAACTCCGCTTATCAATTCTGCCATGGTTGTTATGCTCATGTTTATATCCTTCACCAAATGTATGATATCTTCTACTAACCATGTTTGGTTTTTCCCGGTATAAGTTCCTATATGGTTGAGAAGCAATGAATTTAGTAGTTTGGTTATATTTCCTTGCATTCTCGTACTCATCTAACTTCTCAGCAAGTGTGTCAACTGAGCAAATTCTACTCCACTCATCAATAAAATGATTTTGTATGTCGCCAGGTACTCGTTCTTTTATCTGTTCGACAATGACAAGTTGTTTCAGGCTGTCGAAATCATTAATTTTTAGTCCCGAAACCCATTCGTTAAAATAGTTCGCCAATTCAAATCCAAAATCTCGCCAAGTGCTCTCAGCCGCTTTACAATGTCTCTTAAACTTTATTTTAAATGCTTCTGGGCTCAATTTAAACCTTTTCAATAACATACATTTTACATGTTTATAATCATTTGCTTTTTCTTCAGGCTCCCTTGCAATTAAATTCGCCATTTCTAGAGGCAATAATCCAACAAGATGCGTTACCCAATCTTCTTCTTTTATATGGACTCTTCGTGCTTGTCTTTCAAACAATATTAGATAAAAACTTATATCACCTTCTTTTGGATCAAAAGTACGCATTAATTTTTGCAATCCACCAGGTACATGTTCTCTTGCTTCTTCATTTCGAGAGCTGCTCGTCTCTCCTATAGTACCAGTATGTACCAATGAAGCTTCTATCTTCAACCTCTCCAATTCATATTCCTTTTCTTGCCGCTTTAATTCATCTTCCCTTTCCTGTTCTCGCCGCTTTAATTCACCTTCCCTTTCCTGTTCTCGCCTCTTTAATTCATCTTCCCTTTCCTGTTCTCGCCGCTTTAATTCGTCTTCCCTTTCCTGTTGCTTAATTTCATATTCTTGTCGCCTAATTTCATCTTCTTTTTGTTGGCGCTTTATTTCTTCTCTTCCACTAACTATTCTTTTTAATAATTCCTTCACAAACTCCTCTTCGTACTCCGTACTTGCCAATATAATCTTCTTTAATTCGGTAACTCTCATGTCTTCCGTTGCCGTTTCTCCTAACTCTTCCGCCAAACACTTCAAATCTACTTTTAAAGCTCTTCCTAAAAATGCCATTTTTCACCTACTACTTTCTAAACTGCACCTTCTTACAAAAAAAAATGCCACTTCCTAAACCAATTTCAAGACAATCTAAATAACTCACTATCTTCCATCAAACAACTTGAAATTCATAGAACAAACAACTACCAATCTTTTAATTCGAAATCCATTGGGGTTTCCCCGCACATTTGTCAGTCGTAACCTTTTACAAAAGAAATAACGCAAAATTCTACAAAAACTAATTCACCATTTTTTTATTCTTTTTTCATCCCTCGTCCAAAAACCAAAACAAATAGAAAAATCATATCTATAATATCAAGCTTTTAGCTCGCAACATCAGAAAATGCGTGTTATTACATCACGTGACCCTGACAGTATCGTTAAATTTTATTAATTAAATAAGTAACAAAACTGAGTAATTAAAAAAATAATCTTTTATCGATTTAAAAGAAATATGTTGACTAATATATATTTTTCGATCTACTTCGTGAAAAATCCAAGCTACCGAAAATTTTCGTCTTCGGTTGGTACAGAGCTGGCAGTATGGATCGAAAAATAGGCTGCTTTGGAAGAATCTTCTACAGAAGATCTTGGACTACTTCGGCTGTTATGCCAAACGGGATAATATATTTTGTTTTTACTTGGCATTTATTTTTATAAAACATTTTGTATTTAAACACAAATTATTTACTTAACTAATCAAAAACTATCATAATTAAAATCAAAACAACTCAATAAACTAAACAATTCAATACTTCTGTCAGATTTATTACGATAACGTTAAATCATTCAATTTGCATTCGTGAAATTTAATTCACAATTGAGTGAATTTGACGATATTGCTTTTATTTTCTTATTTAGAAAAGGGAATTATTGAACATTGAAGAAGCAACATTTACGCCTTTTAACCCGGGTGAAAAGCCGTTTCCGGGCAAATGGTGAGAGCGAAAATAATTCACTAATTTTGACAAAAGACTATAGTAACTGACCCGAAAACCGGGCAGGAAGTTCATTATTTTGGCATCAAAATTGCGTCATGCTGGCACTCTTTACAAATAATTTTTTTTCGAACGTTAATTATGCATCTTAAGGATTCAAAATACAAAAGGTTTTCATTATTTGGCTTCTCTCGGCGTGTGTCCGCCATCTTCATTAACTATTTACTTTTATCAGAAAACAATATCGGCATCTTTTCGCTTAACCGGTTTTTCTTTTCGAACGTTAGGGCTTGAAAGGAACGTTAATATTGAGTCTTTAATGGGAAGGCGAGAACGCATAGGTGGGTTTGAAAGCAGGGAATAATAAAAAGGGAAATAAATCGATAAAAAAGATGATAAAATATTAATTATTTAGAAATATTTTCGAGCTTGCCTTGTTAAGGGCCAATTGAGATGTTCTCCATTATTATTTAAAAGCTTGTCAGTTTTCCGATTTTCCACGTCAATTTAAATAGGGCCTTCTCTTAATTATGAACTTATTATAACTGGGTATTGCTACATTAAAAATGATGCCCGTTTTCTAATTAATGATTAATATTAGCTTTCTGAAGTGAATTAATTTTTAAAGTCAACGTATTATTAAATCGTAAGAAAATGAATTTTTTTTGGATTTGTAAATTCTGAAGGATATTTCACAATTTTTAGTTTCGGTTAAATCAAAATACCCGGCTCCTTTTTTAAAAGCTAAAGTGGAGTTTTTATAAAAGCATATCTATTGATTTATTTATTAGAGGGGAAATAGGGTTTAAATTTATACTAAACCATACGCCTCGTAAAACAGTACTCAATAGCCTCGTTACTCTCAGAAAAAAAAACATCTAGGTACTCAAACACAGTTTTTACTTATTTCACTCACAGCACTGACTTTAGTTCACTTACTTACAACACTGCTTAGCTTTCTTGAGCAACAATAAATATGCTTCAAATTTTAGAAAAATGTATTAAGTACTCAAGTGCCAAGTTATTTTAATAAGGAGTAATGAATTCACATTATTTCCCCCCCCCCCAAAAAAAAAAACTAACAGGTGATTTAATTAAATTGCAAATTTTGTTCACATGGAATAATTTATCTCTTTAAAGAATTGATGACTCATAAAAACTGCAGATTTTAACTAGCAAATTCATATTTTCATTCAATACGGAAAAAAATACTTCGTTGAAAATAACAAGTATGGCCATATTTGATTTAAGTGCTCAAATACATATTTTATTTAATATAGTAAAGTAAATTTGCTTTGGTACATATTTAATGACTAAATTAAAAATAAACTCATTTGTATTTAGGTAAATACAAATTTTATTTAATATATTATCATGAATACGCCCCACAATTGTAACGGAAAAAAAAAGCTTTATTGAACAAAGACATGCTAAAACGGAATTCACTTAAAACCTATTTTTTTTTTACTCACAGCTGTTATGCTGCCCATATTCACTAATAATTCATGTTGCTCCTGTCATCTTTTAGAAAAAATTAGGAACTTAGCAAAATTTTACATAAATTTAAGAATGTTAAAGATAAGTGGTGATGACTCATTAACATTTTGCTTTGTTGATTCTTATGGAAGGCTTTTTCTTAAAGACTATATTCAGTAGCTCCCAAAAGTATTCGTTTGCTTATAACTTTTAATGAAACAGGGCTCTACTCATTAATTAAAATGAATATTTCAGAATGGATATTTAATAATAAGATATTTAATTTGTTAACAAAACTGCCTGAAATATTTTAAAAACAAAAGTTTGTATCTATTCTGAAATATTCATTTTGAAATAGCCATCAATGAATAGAGCAATATTTTATCTAAAGCCATAAAGTACGAACGCTTTTGAGAGTCACTGTAAGGAAATTATACGCGACACTATTGGAAATAATGCAGCAAATTAAAACTTTTAGACAATCAGTAATGTTTTAAAACTCTTTAACATTGTTGACATCTGATGAAAATTATCCATTGTAATTAAATCTTATTGTCTATGTTGCGCTAACAAATAGTTCTAATCTCAAAATTATTGTAAATAAGCGGTGATATTTTAAAACCATTTTACATTGATGACTTCGAATGGAAGTTACGATTCGTAGTCTTTATTATAAATAATTTTTTACGAAAATAATGCCGTGTCTCAATACAATTGAAGATCAGCAGTGAAATCATTTTACATAAAAATCAATCGTTGTTGACTTCTGATAATTAAAAAAAAACAATGTTAATAGTTAGGTATATTAAAAAATAGTTCTAAGCTGAAAATTATTGTCACAGAATGGGGATATTTTAAAACCATTTTACATTGTTGACTTCGAATGGAAGTTCTATTCGTAAAATCTTTATTCTAAATAATGTTAACAAAAATAATAGTGTCTCAGAACTATTGAAGATCAGCAGTAAAATTATTTTAAATAAAAAAAAATCAAAATCATTTTACATTGTTGACTTCTGATAACTAAGCGGTGATAATAAAGCGGTGCAAATAAGCTGTGATAATTTAAAACCATTTTACATTATTGCCTTCGAATGAAAGTTCCGATTCGTGAAGTCTTTATTCTAAATGATTTTAACAAAAATAATGCAGTGTGTCAAAACTATTGAAGATCAGCATTGAAATCCTTTTACATTGAAAATCAAAATCCTTTTACATTGTTGATTTCTGATAATTAAAAAAAAACCTATGTTAATTCATAGATCCTTTATCATAAATAAATAAGATTTTATGGCTTTTTTATGATTGACATGGTGAACAAGGAAAACAAAAGTCTTTCGTAAAAGAAGTGACATGCAAACATAAAAACATCCTTCATTCTTCCATTTATGTCAGAAGCGTATGTCGATGTACTAACGATGGAGGAACAGACCAGCAGATGCCAGAAGATTATTATCGTTGCCTGAAGGTGTTTGTCTTCGAGGCAATCAATAAATCCATGAGGACACTTCCCATATTGTCTTCTGAGCGAAAAGGGAAAACGATATCAGCATTAAAAAAAGAAAACGAGATTAAAGTGGCAAAGTTATTTGCATAGCCATTTTGTTTCAATTAGTATGCTAATATTTTCGCTTTGATTTGGATATGAATTTATTTTGAGGAAAGTGAGATTTTGAATCGCCCGCTTGTTTTGCCAAACGAAGCGAAAAAGTCATCAAATTATTTTGAAACTTTTCTACTAATTAGACGCTTTTTTGTGTCACTTTGTTTTAAATATTTTAAATTTATTTAGATTGTCATTTCAAAGGATATAGTTCTTTAGATACAGTTCTTTAACAAAGCAGAGATTTTAAAACTATCGTGGCAAAGGGTGAAAATATTAATATTATAAGTTCTGGAAAATAAATAAGGAATTATGTTTATGTTCTACTAATTAAGCTTTATTTATGTCACTTCGTTTGAAGCATTTTGAACTATTTTCTTAGCGTAGTTCTAAGGAAAATAAGAGAAACAAAAAGGTAAAAGCTAAAATTACCATAATAATAACTAAAAAGAATAAAAACCAGAGATTTTCTAAAGTAAATAATGAAATATGTTTGTTTTGCTAATTAGGATTGTTTTGTCATTTTATTTGGAAAATTTAATTTTTTGTGAGGGAAATAATAAATATATTTAAAGAAAAATTAAAAACTAGTTATTTTAAAAATTTAAATATTAAGATCATTCATATTTTTTGTGTAGTAAAAAATGAATTACGCTTATGATATATTAATTAGTGATTTTCTTATATCACTATATGTGTATGTAAAACAAAAACTTAGACCATGGAATAATACCAGAAACTTTATAGTGGTTCTTTCCCACAGGACCTTCGAACTAAATTTATAAATTTATCTTTAATTGATTAATTAAAATTTAATTAAAGTTATTAATGTAAAAGTTTTAATTAAAATATTTTTAGAGATAATCGTATGCGATTTATGTAGTACTAAATTACGGGACACTCAATACCTACTGTTTGAATTTGTTTGAGCTTTTCGATATTACTGCGTTATTATTTATTAACTTATCCCATGATATTTCATTCAATATTAATTTTTTTGATGGCATTGTATTTTCCAATCTCTTTTTAATATTCAGAAATTAGTGCGCACATCGGGGAAAAAAATAACGTAACTGAAGAAACAAAAAAGGTAACTTACTAAAATATGACGTATTGTCCCAATTAAAAAAAAAGGGAGTGCAAGTTTCTTAAAAAGAACACAGAAAAAAGTCTGCGCCACACAGAAAAGTAAATTATTTTACTAAAAACGTAACTTACTACAAAAAGTAACATTAAAATATGTCGTGAAACATAACATAAGACGCAGGTTTTTAAAATCAGAACTCTCATATCGTCAGCAAGATTTCTGTTCTAGACTCAATTCAAATTTTATGTTTAAAAAAATGGACACTGCACGAAATGTACAGTTAAGAGAATGGACTATTTAAAAAATTAGGTATACCATTCAAACTTGATTTCCCAACTTCTCTTATAAAAATTGTTCTTTTTTTAGAGAAAAAACCGAATGCATCGAAATAAACACCCATTTGCCTGAATTACTTTGTGCATTTTTTTTAAAAACTTATTTTTTTAAAAAACTTTTGTTATTAGGTTGTCTAGGGTTCTATAAATTTATAATAGTGGTATTAAATATATGTTGTTACAATTTAGATTTTTTAAAACTCTTTAATCCTTAAGAGGACGCCATACCGATGAAGAAAATTTTCCTCGCAAATTCTCTTTCTTCATTACTAATTTAAAATTTAAAGTGTAGAAAAAGGGAGTTCAGATAAACCTAGAGAAGTTTCAAACACTGAAAAAAAAATTCTAAAATATATACAAATAAAAATACATTAGGAGATGATAACTTAGGATTACGCAATGGAGAAGATCTCTTTTAATAATTTGTCTGCAATTTAATATTTTTAAGTATTTTTTCAGCTTACTCTAAGTTTGCTTGGACTTTTAAATTAGCAATGGAGAAGAAAGAGAATTTGCAACGAAAATTTTTCTTCCGCTGTGTGGCGTCCTCTTTAAGTGTTCTAAATACGAATAGGTCACCAGAAAAGTGTCCCGCAGTGGACTGACTGATCGTTAAGACACGGTTCCCAACAGATCACCGAAGTCAAGCATCACTGGCTACGGTCAGTGTGCGGGTGGATGACCACTTGGATCAGCCTGCGTAGGGACCGAGGGTGTGCGGTATGGGTCCTCGTTAAACTGTTCTATCGTAAGGTGCTCGACTTTGCGTGCTGGTCGTCGGGCTACCGAAGCGGGGGTGTCATCCCCTCTGCAGAGGATCAAAATTGTGATGGCATGTATTCGGATCATCCTCAGGGATGTTTCCCTGACCGTCGCCAATAGCCCATTGTGCAGCTCTAGTGCGACGTAAATGAACAGCAACAACAAGTCACCAGAAAAGTTGCACCTGTCTCAGCTAAGCCGAACCCAAAAGCAAAGTACTTTGCTCAGTAATAATTATGCTTAGTGTTTAAAAAAAAATGAGGAATAATTAAGTACGGAATTCCACATTTAGTTACTAAATTTGGGTGGAATATGAAAGACGCATTTTTTTTTTTTGCTGTCCCCATCTCTTTCAAAAAAGCGCATTTTGAACTGTGTCCAGAATTAGAAGCTCCCCAACGGTATTAAAAAAAATATCTTACCCGTATACCGAGAGGAAAAAGCTTGAAGAAGGCACACTATTCCACTTAAGGCACCAAATATGAATGTAGAACATCGACGTCCGGTACATCGGAGTAAAGACATGGTTATGATGACTGCCATCATTTCAGCTATGGCACACAGTGCAAAGTTCAGTTGTATACTCAGTACAACTGGCATGAACACAGAATAATAAGTAAGACCGATGCATGCAGTGGATGAGAGTGATCTGAAAGGAGAAAAACACATTCAATAAATATCACCGAATGGAAAATAAACTGAGATAGTATGGCTAGCAATAATGCATGGTCACCAATGGAAATTGTGAAAGCGATGGCTCTTACGTTTAATATGTAAATTAACTTTTCCAATGAGTTAAAAGTTTTTAAATTCCAGAGCTAGATTTGAAGAAAAATCAGATTCCATAAAATCTATTGTTAAAAATATAATACGCAGAGTACAGACAGTACAAAATAAGCTTATCTGCACTGTCTACGTTGTTGAATAGTTGCCCAAATAACAATTATAAAATTTAAATTTCATAGTATAACTTAAATATATTTATAATTCATAAGAGGATATACCATGTCATCCTTGATCTATCAAAAGGAACCTCTAGATTTACTAATTTTAGTGGTAGTTACGCCAGATTACTCATTTTCCAGAAATTTATCTGTGATAAAATTCGATGAACGAATACCGCTAGCTGATTAATGTTAATTTCTTATTTTTTTCACGCATTATTTTTCTTCTTGTAATTTTCTTTTTTTTCTTGTAAATTTCTTTTTTTTCCTTGTAAATTTCTTTTTTTTCTTCCTTGTAAATTTCTTTTTTTTCTTCCTTGTAAATTTCTTTTTTTTCTTCCTTGTAAATTTCTTTTTTTTTCTTCCTTGTAAATTTCTTTTTTTTTCTTCCTTGTAAATTTCTTTTTTTTTCTTCCTTGTAAATTTCTTTTTTTTTCTTCCTTGTAAATTTCTTTTTTTTTTCTTCCTTGTAAATTTCTTTTTTTTTTCTTCCTTGTAAATTTCTTTTTTTTTTCTTCCTTGTAAATTTCTTTTTTTTTTCTTCCTTGTAAATTTCTTTTTTTTTCTTCCTTGTAAATTTCTTTTTTTTTTCTTCCTTGTAAATTTCTTTTTTTTTTCTTCCTTGCAAATTTCTTTTTTTTTTCTTCCTTGCAAATTTCTTTTTTTTTTCTTCCTTGCAAATTTCTTTTTTTTTTTTTCTTCCTTGCAAATTTCTTTTTTTTTTTTTTTCTTCCTTGCAAATGTCTTTTTTTTTTTTTTTCTTCCTTGCAAATGTCTTTTTTTTTTTTTTTCTTCCTTGCAAATTTCTTTTTTTTTTTTTTTTTCTTCCTTGCAAATTTCTTTTTTTTTTTTTTTTTCTTCCTTGCAAATTTCTTTTTTTTTTTTTTTTTCTTCCTTGCAAATTTCTTTTTTTTTTTTTTTTTCTTCCTTGCAAATTTCTTTTTTTTTCTTTTTTTTTTTTCTTCCTTGCAAATTTCTTTTTTTTTTTTTTTTTTTTTTTCTTCCTTGCAAATTTCTTTTTTTTTTTTTTTTCTTTCTTGCAAATTTCTTTTTTTTTTTTTTTCTTTCTTGCAAATTTCTTTTTTTTTTTTTTTCTTTCTTGCAAATTTCTTTTTTTTTTTTTTTCTTTCTTGCAAATTTCTTTTTTTTTTTTTTCTTCCTTGCAAATTTCTTTTTTTTCTTGTTATTTATTGGCCGGGAGAATTGTGCTTACTTTAGTGGATTTTTGAGAGCTATTTTGTAGGCAAATAAACTATTTAAAGTGTACCATTCATCAATGTTAGCGAGTTCATATCCAGTCGGAGGTGACCAACATGGGGGATATAATTACCGACTATACCGACCTTCATCGATCAAAAAGTACTTCAAAACAGAATTAAGTTAACATGTCTTATATACTAGAGAATCGGTATTTAATAATCTTAGCTGTAGTTACGCCACAATTAAACCTTAAGAATGACTAGTGGAGGGGTTCCAGCATATCGAGTGTCTGACAGCAGATAAGATTTCAAATAGAATATCGTAGAAAATTTTAAAAAAATCATACTTTATAATTTATTTTTGGGTAGCAAATTTATTCCATTTAGGCAGGAATTTCAGACATGCTTATAAGTTTGGGTTGCGATTTTAGACATGCTTATACACTTAGGTGGCAATTTTATACAAGCTTACACTTTTAGACAGTTATTTTATGCATCTTTGCCACCCGTTAACTGGCAAAATCAACGCGACTGAAGATTATACAGCCAGAAATTCTTATCAGCTGTAGTGCACTTACGCAGAAAAAATCCAGCTATTATAAGACGTTCACGCTATAACGTGCTATAACGTGCGTGCGCTATAACGTGCGCTATAACGTGCGTGTAAGACGCGAGCATTTGAAACTGAGTTTAAAAATTCTGCTTTTTCATATTTTATAGCTCAGGCGCTATTAAACCAGTTTCGATAAAATTTTGAATAATGTTTTCTAAATAGTTAATAAAAACTATTTATTTATTTTAAAATATTTCGAAAGTTTGTAAAAGTGAAACTTTTTGTACCTTACAATTAAAAAAAATTCGACATTTTTTTGAAGAAAATAATTAACAATTAATAAAAAAAAATATTTTTTCTTCGAAATTATCTTCGAGCGCACAAATTTTATAATTGTTGACTAAAATATCTTTGACTAGCTTAAAAACCTCCCAATACGATGGGAAATTTAATTCGCTAAAAAGTAGCATTAACTTAAAGCAGGGGTCTGTTTAGAAGAAATTTCGGACCCTTCACAAAATGATTTTTCTTTTAATCGGACCCTTCACAAATTTGTTTATCTTCATTATTGTTTTGTTAATCGAATAAACCCTTCCCAGGAAGGAGGGGGGGGGGAAGAAAGGCAGATGTAAACGAACTAAATTTTGTCTTCGGCAGACGCTTCTTCCTTTATTCGTCCGAAATGAATATTCTGCGTTCAGCAGTATAGGCTAAATATCAAATATTTGTATGTTGCATCGCTAATTTAGTAGCTGCAATTGCTGTTTATGCTTTAAATTGTAATTTTTTAATTATAATTTTACAGTGTTGAGAATAATCTTGTATGTCTTTACAATTTAAGAACTCCTTGGAAATGTTTTTTTGCAATAACGTACCCTATTTGCACAAATTCACAAAAGCGGACCCTGGTTGAAAGAATGTGACTTAACGTTTATTTTATATTCACAAATTACGAGTAATTTTTTTTAACAATTTTACCAAAACGGACCTTTCTCAATGTCTGGACAGACCCCTGCTTAAAGAGATCTAAGGTTTTGACAGTGTATCTAACTGAGCTATTGGAACCATAGTTACGAGATTGCAGCATCCGCTATTTCAAAGGTCAAAAACCCAAATACGTCAAATAAAAGTTATGCTTATTCAGAGAAAATATAACGATATAATATAAGGAGAATATAATATTACACTATAGCAATGTAATAATGTAACAATATATTGTATGAAATATAACAATAATATTTTGAGGAAATATAATGAACGTAACTTTGTATTTGATTTCATAGCTTAAAATATCTAGAATATTTTTGGCCATCCACTTGAATCATTAAAATGGACACTAGCTTCTGAAAATCCAATGATTAGAACAAAAGCTATTCAGTGTTTTCTTCACTATGAACAGAAAGTGCGGCGGGAGTTCTTCATATCTTTCAGATAATGAGTAAAATAATATTTGATACTCCCCCCCCCCTCAAAAAAATTAAAAACTCCGTTTGCCAAGAAAATATACCATATAAAATATATCACCTTAAAATATATTTTGTTTCATTTTGTAAACTTATTTTGATACTTTCAGAATAAAATTTAATATTAGCGGATTGAGATGTTACTCAAATAAAATTTCGCCGAAAACGAAGCCTGTTTAAACATGGCTTTCTGTTTTCAATCTTAAGATTTCGTGTGGGCTTCTTCACAAACAGAGTAGGGAATGTATTATAGTATAAAGGCACTGATGTTTAGACCGAGAGTAAAACAGAATTGTTTATTCGACATCGATATCTCAAACAAATATCGAATACATTCTGAATAAAAGCGAATTTTTTTACCGTTTTAAAAATACTCTTAGTTTTATGCATTGATTCTACAAAAACCGCGGGAAAATTACTTGAAAGAAAATCGTTTGGAATCTTAATATTTATTTCTGGTATTTATTTATTTGGTATATCATATGAGATTAATTTAAGGTTGTGTTAAAATGTGTGTAGAAATTGATTTCGAAATAAAAATGTTAAGTTTATATTTTGTAAATTAAAACTTAATGAAATCTCCATAAATATAGTCAAACGATTTTAAGGATTCTTGCTTTCCTAGAAATCTAAAAGAAATTTCGTTATCCACATTGCTTTCGAATTATGTAATTACAATGTCAGGACTTTTAAGAACAAAATTTCGTGAGGCAGACAAAAGTAAGACGAATTATGAAATAATGAAACATGCGACGCCAATATCAGGAAAGTCGCTTGTGTATTTTACTTTTATTTTAGTTTATTTTAGAACAGAACGGAGACTTATGTTTGAAGACTTTAAAATACCTTGTAGATGCATTCTAAGAGCGGATTAATAAATCAATAGGTTTTAGTTTATATTATATAACCTTTGTTGAACAGCCGACCTAATGCAGGGTTTACGGCTACTAAAGTTAAACTCCATAACCTTGTAATTTTGAATCCAATCCAGAAGACAAGGGAACTCCTGGATCAAGTATTGGGAGATATTTCCTTCGTTTAGGACTTTTTGTTGCAACTTACCCAGATTTCTGTTACATTGAGAGGAAAACCTTCCACGATTAGCCTGACGGCACGGGGACTCTAACCCATGATCCGTCTACCTCTGAGGATATATTAAGTCAGCACTGTGGTCAGTTCGAGCAAGTTGTGGAATTCGAATTGCACAGCTACCGCTGGGATCGAACCCGGGTCACCTCATTGGGAGGCGAGCGCTCTATCAATAAGTTTTTTATTTTATTTTATGACCGCCGTTGAACAGTCGACCCAATTTTTGGGTTTACGACTACAAATGTTCAACGCCGTAGCCTTGTAATTTTGAACCAATTCAGAAGACAAGGAAACTCCTGGATCGGTACCCCCAGAGGTATTGATTTGTTATGGGAACATGGAGGACTTTGAGACTCGACAGATTTAAAGTGCATCAGTCACCATTTACTACACGGGGAGTCTTCGATCAGCAGGGACCGAACCCACGAACTCTTGGACATGGGCCCGGCACCCCACTGACCAGGCTATCCTGGCCTAGTAGCGACAATTTAATTTTACATAGATTAACTAGCAGCGTTACATTACAGCCACAAAAAATGGACATCGACAATAACAGTACAATATAAAATAGCTAGCCACGTCACAGGTATTTTTTTCCCCCTTAATTTTTTTTTTTTTAAATTTTTTTATTATTTTTTTTATTTATTTATTATTATAATTTTTTTAAATTTTTTTTTTTAACATTTAACAAAAATGGCCATCACGGGTAGCTGAAAAGCTCCGGACTCACTGTCTGTCCCCAGGGACTGGGAGCAGGGTCAGTGGTGAGGCTTGTGTGGTATGTATGTTTTGCTTATGTTGTGTTGCGTGTTTTCGATCAATATGTTATGAATTTCATTTTCTTTTTTTTGATTGTTCTAAATTACATTTTAAATTAATCTATAGGTTACTCTGCTAGTTTAAATTCAGGCCGCTCAGCTATTCCCGGACATAAGAGTTGTTTTTATTTAATAATTTACTATAAATTATACTATAAAACAAAATCCAACCCCTCACATCATTTCGATGGATTTTATAAGCAAGTATGTTTTAGGTTTAATATACTTTTCACAACTGACAGAAAATTGAACGAAATCGCTTACGCTAGGTTGACATCCAATATAGCCATATGTTAAAAAAAACCTCTTACGTATTGACATCTGAATATATCATTTTTCAAATAAAGTATGAAACCTTGGAAGAATTCAAATAATTTTTAATTTGCTTTTAGGAATTCTAGTGGAGCCATATTTTCAACCCAAAATAAATTGCAACAAAATATGTGTAATTGGCCCTTGTCACGCATACTTACAGTTGTCTAAACTGTTTATTTTAAATCAATTTTATTAAAATGTACAACTTGCTGTGAGTGCTTCAAGATAACTGAAACTTGTTAATTTAGTTTATGTTGTTGTAGAGTTACGCCTTATAAGTAGAAAACGTGAATTATTTATTTTCTCTAGACACTAAACTTGGGAAAGAGTTTAAAGAGTCACTTGTGTATCAAGTCTTAATATTTTGAGTTTACGAACGCAATTTCGGGCATAATTAGCAGTGAACATATATCGACCAGAAATTTAATGACTATGGGGAATTAGGGCAAGAGGCTTTTGTATTTACCTCTTAAGAACTTCATCTTGAGAAATTTATAGCTTGAGTTAAGTAAATTTTATATTTTTAGATAAGGATGAGATCGTGAAATAATTTTGAAGGTAGAATAAAGCTAAGAATGAAGTCTGGTTAAATGATAGGGTTTTAAAGTAGATAATCTTAATCGTTATAATAGATTTAGAGTTGTAAAATAATTTATGTATTTTTGTGCTTGTTTTATCAACTAAAATTGAAGCTGCTAAAGATGATATTATAAAAGTGATAAGAATCTCAAATCGTAAGAGTCCTATCATTAAAGTCTCTCTCAGTAAAAAGATCAATCTTAAAATAATCGTCTACTTAAAATTTAACTGTCTTTTTAGTGATTTAATTACAGTGCACTCCCGATTATCCGGGTTAATCACCGGGACGGGTCGCACGCGGACAATCGAAAAACACGGATAATCCAAAAACTCCTTTTTATTAAAGAAAAAATGAACATCAGTACAAAAAACATAAAAATTAATTACATTTGCATGCTGTATAACATCAAACTAGGAATTTAACATTTACTGCTTAAGAAAATGTGTAATGCGTCTTAGCTTCTGCTGTTTGTTCATCTCTTGCCGTATATTGGCACATATTTTACGAACCGTAGTAATGTCACCGTAATCAAATCCTCGTTCTCCCATATAATCAATCTCATAAAGTTTCCACAGATTCTAGAGCAGCAGAATTAGGAATTGTATTTCCCTCATTTATTGAATCTTCTGCATCATCACTATTTGATTTAACACAGTTAGTAACAATTTCCTCATCTGTTACATACTGGAAGTCAAGCTCACATACATCACTTTGAAACAAATTTTCCTCATCAAGAAACCTTCGATTTCTTTTCCTTGTTCAAAAATACTGTTATCATATTCTTCAATATCTGAAGAAGATTGTTCATCAAGCGATCTTTCTACAAGATAACGATTTTACCTTTGACCATGATATTCCATATACTGCAATCCAATAATGTATATTGCTTTCGAAAAGTGTTATAACTTCATTGCAGCGATTATTATCAATAAAAACATTAGATTCATATTTTGTTAATAAATGGCGAGACTGATTTGACAAAATTTCTATTCATATATTTTACATGCATCATAATCTTGAAAATGTTTCTCTTTAAAAATTTTTTGGGACTCCGAAAGGAGCACGGATAAACCGCAAACCGGATAATCCGCGCACGGATAATCGAGAGTGTACTGTATACGGTTCTAATTAAGCTACAATCCATATTGCAGACTGATAGTAATAAATCTAACCTACAGGCTTACTATCTAACCTAGGGCAGGGATGGCGAACCAATGGCACGCGTGCCATTTATGGCGCGCGACACAATATTTTGGGCACGCCACCGATCACAAAGTTGACTATGAAGCATATTAACAATTAAATTAAAATTCATAAAAAATTAACAAAAAAATTAGCAATTCCAAAAGAGCAATTAATAACCATAAAAAAACAAGCTAACAATAAATAACTAGCAAAAAAATTAACAGTTCTGCTTAAACTAACATCTTATAACCCTAATATAAGTTATTTGTCATCTAATCTGCAACAACAGAAATCACACTGATATTTTAAGTTGAATTATGCGTCCCGCAGTGGACTGATCGTTAAGACACTGCTCCCAGCAGATCACCGAAGTCAAGCATCACTGGCTACGGTCAGTGTGCGGGTGGGTGACCACTTGGATCAGTCGGCGTAGGGACCGAGGGTGTGCGGTATTGGTCCTCGTTAAACTGTGCTACCGTAAAGTGCTCGACTTCGCGAGCAGGTCGTCAGGCTACCGAAGCGGGGGTGCCATCCCCTCCGCAGAGGATCAAAATTGTGATGGCATGTCTTCGGATCATCCTCCGGGATGTTTCCCAGACCGTCGCCAATAGCCCATTGTGCAGCTCTAATGCGACGTAAATTAACAACAACAACAACAAGTTGAATTATGTGTTTAATTGAGACATTGCAAAAAAAAAAATTTTTTTTTCGTTGTAAATAAAGAGTTTTGAGTTGATAGTATTTAGTATTATTATTTACCCAATAATCAGGAAGTCAAAACTATTTGTCGGCACGTCTATGACCTCATTAAAAAAATTTGCAGAAAGAATGGCACGTTGGTGCATAAAGGTTCGCCACCCCTGGTGTAGGGACTCAGAGTAATTAGCTATATCCCGTAGTCTGATAACAATTAACCTATTATGAATTGTGTATAAACTGATAGTAATTTCGCTGTAGCCCATAGACTGATAGTAATTAAGCCATAACCTTATACTGATAGTAATTAAGCTATACCCCTTAGACTGATAGTATTTAAGCCATATCTCTTAGACTGATAGTAATTAAGCCATGACCCATTAACAGATAGTAATTAAGCCATGACCCATTAACAGATAGTAATTAAATTAAGCCATGACCCATTAACAGATAGTAATTAATCCATAACCCATAGACATATAGTAATTAAGATGCAACCTATAGATTGATAGTAATCATGATATAACCTACAGTGTATAGGCTGACAGCAATTAAGCAGCAACCCACAATTAGTTGACAGATAATAATTAAATTAGAATGCATTTTTTGCCTACAAATGTTTTGATAAGAAATAAGACATGTTTAACAAAGGCTCGAAAGTTCAGATTAATTATCAAAATACTTTAAAACTTAACATATCATTTTTAGTTTCTGTTTGATAATTATTTATTTTTTTTAAGTATTTTAATGAATACAACTTTAATTTTTCAAGTAATGTAAATCAGAATTCTTTAAATTTTGCTACTTTTATATGAAATAAATTTAGGCTTAAGTTCAAGTATCCTGTTGATTTCGATAGTGCTCTCAAATTAAAAGTACAGTATCGCAGTTAGGCCTTCAAAATTGAATAATTTTTATAATAGTATAAAATTAAAATTAGTTTCTTAAATCAAGCAAACTCATATACAGTATTGTATGAAATAGAGCATGAAACACCATTGTCTTTTTCTGCGTTAAAGGGAAAGTTTTCCAAACACGGCTCACTTTCAAACAATATTTTATTTTCCAAATTTGCGCTTATTTGTAGTTATTTAGATTTAAGAGATGGTTATTTGGATGCCACAATTGGCATTACATATTTATTTCCTACCTTTTAAAATATCTTTAATTACTTAAGCTCATTTTTTTATTAATAGTTATATTTAAAATTAATCAAAGACTTAATCTTTTAAGCCAGTGTTTCCCAAAGTGTGGTACGCGTACCCCCAGGGCTACGGGAACAGTTCAGCTGGGGTACGCGTTCTTATGCGAAATATATTGCAACAAACAAAATTTCAAATTTTTTTTATTTAACAACAAAGCAAGCCATGAAAATTTACGATTACGTATTTTTCTAATGGCTATTTTTTACAGAGTTAATAGTTAATAATTAGTGGTGTCAACAGCCAGCTTTGATTTTTAACTTTTGTGCAATTTTTTTTCTAGTAAAAAAAATTCATTTTTAATTAGTGGTACACAGCGTTACGAAAAATTTAGAAAGGGTACACAAAAGTCATAAGTTTGGGAAACACTGTTTTAAGCCAACATAAAATGTTTATTTATTTCATCGATCAATGTAAGAGATATTTTTTATTTCAATACTAATGTAGATTTATTAATTCACTGCCGCGCCTAATCGAAAACAAAAATCTATTTAACTTTTTAATTCTAAATTTCTAACCGCAAAAATGTTTCAGTAGCATGGTTGTAATAATTCCCATAAATTTATTGGCGACTCGTGATCGCCAAGGTATTAAACAGCTCCCTGCATTAAACCCAATCTTGATATGCGGGGTTGGCTTTGTTTTGGCTATGTTATATTTTGATAATTTGCCAATTTTGGAGCTCCTATCTGTGCCTCTCCTGTGTCCGTGGGAGCAAATTACACGCACTTTTAATTTGGCTTTTAATTAGACAGGTCATTGGGTATTTGTCTCCCATGGCCTGTTCTTATTAATATTACTATGCAAAATTTATTTAACTGAAATTCTTATATTTATAATATAAGATATATTTATATTTTGTATCTCGAGCTCTATATATTTATTAAAATAAGAGCTTCATATTAGTCATGATCCGGTTTTCATTTTAAACTGTTATTTTGGTGATCTCCTGTTGTCATCACAATCTTGATTTGGTCCAGTATACCATACACAGAGATGGCAACTGCTCCGGACACGCAAAAAATAATTAATAAAACGGTATACAACTACAAGTAGATTTTACAAAAATTTGACTATTTTTGCTTGCTTCTTAAAAGGAATAGCATATCATTCGCATTATAAAGTGGTGAATTATATAAGCCTACGAATTATTTAGAAATAGTGGTGAATAAAAATCTACTAAATGGAATTTATAAAACCAATAATCACAATTGATAAACTACCACTTTAAAGTATAAATTTGCTGTCCGGAGCAAGTTGGCATCTCTGCATACAACTTCCAACACCCCGAATTACCATCTCAACATTATTCATCATTGAAATTTATTTAATTTACAAAATCAATAATTTATAAATTTTTGGATATAAATGAAAAAAAATTAAAACTGCATTTTTGGATTTTATATTTTAGTACAAATGTAATTCTGGATAATCTTAAGATAATTTTTAATAACTATTAGACTGTTTTTTACATTAAAAAAATATCAAGATATATTTTTGCTTGCATTTAGAACAGCGTTTCTTAACCTTTTTCGTGTAAAGGACCCCTTTTAAGATTTTTGAGAAGTCACGGACTGCAAAAAAAAATTGCAAAAAACACAAATTATTAGAAAACATTTAATTTTATTATTTTAATAGTACACAAAATTTTTAATGTGAAAGTTGTTGCTGCTTTTCCTTAACGTTTTTATTGTCACAAGTATGGAAATCCCGCTTCGTAAAGATACACTGTAGCAAACGGAATTATAGTTGCAAACTGAAAGCCGGTTGGTGGATGATGTTAAAAATATGGCAGGGATATTAGAAGGCTGTGTGCAGTCCGCGCGGAATATTAAATATAGAAAAAAAATATATAACACATGCGTCGAAGGGTTAAAAAATATGCATCATCTCAATTGGTGTCCAAAGCAACTCTTAGTTTTCGTTTTTCCTAGTGCATTAAACATGTTTTTAAAATGTGAGGCAAAGTCAAATAAAAGTACGCTAATTGAATAAAAATTATACTGTATAAATTTGTCTCTTTAGTTTTATGTTAGTCATTTTTATTTATATAAATTTTTATTAAGATAAGAATATATAAAAGGAGCACCGGTTTGTCAAAGGGTCAATATTACTCCAAAATGAATCTATTGACAGACTTTCGTGGGTCGCGTCTGTAGCAAATCCTTTATGTAATGTATGCAGTGTCTTAAAGTAATGAAAAAAAAAAGATGTACTTACGAGATGAAGATGAGTAGAATGACTTTTTTTCGCATGTTGGATGTGCTCAGAAGATCACATAATGTATGAGTGCCATTTTCCTTATCTTCTTGTAATGCAAGCTCCACTCTGAATCTTCTCTGCAATGTAAAAAAAAATATTCACAAATATTAACAAGCTTCAAAAACATTGCATTAATCTTTCATAATCTAAAAAAATGGACAAATTTCATTAATTTTTAATGCTATGGTGTATGCAAGTATCTGATTATAACTTCAGAAAGTATGAAAAATACCAATGAAGGGCTTAGTTAAAAAAAATATGGGTCACAGTAAAGGTAAGGGTGGGATCAAGAAGAGTGGCAAACACTGTTGAGTTATTTTCTCATGCGCGTTATGCTTATGCTCGTTTGATCATTCTGTTCAGAGATTGTGCAGCTAGTTATAAACACAGGATTTATAACTTAGGTTATTTATAAGAACAGAAGTCACTGTTTAGCAGTAAGTGAAGTTTCGAAATTCCTACCCACTTTTCGCCAAACAAATGGTCTAAAAATTCAGATTATTTTTAAACAATATGATAAATTAATTCTTTTATGAAAATCAGTCTTTAGGATCAATTTTCAAATCAATTTTAGAAAAATATATTTCAGGAAAAATAATTTATGAATCAAAATTATTTAGGAAAAATAGTTAGGAATCTGGAAGTGAGTCACCCTGGAAAGGATTAAAATCAAACATATAAGTTCCCTTTCGAGAAAATTAATTTTTCACGTCCCTGATTTTTACTGCTATTTAGTTAATATTATGTCTCTGTAACTATTGCCTCTATGTTAATATTATTTGTGTAAATTAATATAAAAACCGGTTTATAAAGTTGAGTTAATTTTGTTATAAAAATAGAAATATTTATTCAAAAGTAAAATGGTGTAATTACTGAATGAATGTCAAGTTTTCATAAAATGACTTTTCAGACATATTTATGAACTTTCCTCAAACTGTTCGAATGAAATTAGTATTATATTATATTAAGATTAATCTCCTTCACATTTTGTTGAGAAATTATTATTAAATTAATTTAAAAAGAAGCAAAAGTTGTAATGGCTCAACGGTTAAAGGAAACGATGGGTCATCAAAACGGATAAAAATCCGATTTTTCAGTGTGGGCTAGAAGCTCATACAGCTTCAGATGGATGGGTATCAGCTTGTCTCGGAAGTAAATGCGGCCTGTGTGCAATGCTGATAACATTACCACAGTTATGGCGTTGGTTTCAAAAGTACGGAACTTAAACCACCATGACTCCTCCAGCTAACAGTGAGTTATTGCTGGAATTTTTTTTATTTATTTCAGCAATATACCAGCAATATTTTCAAGGAAAAATGCTTGATTTTAGAATATTTTGTACTAATTTGTTTTTAAAATTTGTGTTAAAAAAAAACCAATTATTTGTTTTACGTAATTTGGTATGCGATATATATAAGTAAAAGTTATTTTGATGAAAGTTTAGGAGCGAAAAGTATTATAAAGAGGACGCTGTAAAACCAGTTTTGAAAAAGAAATTTTGAATTCAAAAATATAATTTGAAGTTCGTATTTGATATGCAAATTAAAAATATTAAGAAATTTTCAAATAAATTTGTTTTTAATTACATTAATTATTTCTTGTTGTCATTGTCCTGAATTTATAAGTTTGTAAACGGGAGAAGTGTAATTATCTGTATAACAAATATGGATGTTGAAGAATTAGTTTTTTTTGTCTCTTACAGATATTTGATACGTGTATAATAAACAACTAAATCTAGATAAGTTTCAAAATTTGGCCACCTATGAAAAGCTTCATATGCAGGTGACTTCGACTTTCACATGAAATGAAAGTTGCTCAGTGAAGCATTAAAGTATTTCGGTAAATACCCCTCCGGTAAAAATTGTTTAGAACAGGGAACATTGTTTATCAAATTCATTACAGTATGTAAAGTTTTAAAACAATTTCTTCGTGAGACGCAAAAATTTGATGGAAAACTCCGTAATTTTAAAAGCTATTTTTTCTTGAATAACATTCGTCTAGGTGTATAGCAATGATTATATTTTAAAAATTACGTGACACTTAAATCTGTTTAATTTAATGTATATGACATTAAAGTTGGAAACTTTTTAATGCTAGAAACGGTTTAAGTAATAACCTTTTAGATTTAGGGTTATCGAATCTTCCACTTAATGTTAAAATAACTAAATTTCATAAACTTTGTCTCTAAAAAAATGAATCAGTTTTATAATTTTTTTTCTTCACTGATAAAAATGTATCAATATTGCAACCATATTATTGAATCATAATACGGTGCACATGCTATGACTGACCATGAATTGAATTGAACCATGTTTTTGATTATATTGAACTATAATAAGATGCAAATGGGCTGTGAAAATGATTTCATTGAAATCAAACCATAAGGTGCGAACGTGCTGCATTTGTAATTAGGTGTTAAAATGAGCCATGTTCTGATTTTGTTCATAATGCTGTGCAAAAATGCTGCGACTGCAATTCGGTGTTTAAGTGAGCCTTGTTTTCGTTCAAATGGAACTAACTTAACAACATACTACGATTGCATCAAATTTGAACTATAATATTGAATACGATTCAAAATATATAACAGAGAACTAATTTAGAATATTTTAATAAAATGGTTTTCGGAACGGAAAATTTGATTTTTGATGTAGGACTCTCGATAATTTTCTATTGGTTTTAAAAACCGAATCATTAATTAAAGAATGAATAATTAAAAAAATTATCGCCACAAGTTTAAAGAGGAATTCTAAGTCTATCATTATTTTAAAATGAGTTGAATTTTCCTAGATTTGAGATTCTGCAATTTGGCAATGATTTGATGAAGAAATTTCGCACAAATTTTTAGTTATATATTTTTTTCTTCTTTTTTATGCATTTGATTTGCTGAGCATTGAACCTGTTTAATATCTTATGTGTCCCAAAACACCACGCTTTGCTGTCGATATATTGAAATGATCATTTTGCGACGCAGTATTTCGGGAAAATTAGACAACGATGGAATAAATATTTTTCAACAACAAATCATCAAAACATCAAATTTTCCAAAATATTAACGGTGGTATAACAGTGGACATGCTTCAAGTGCTTAAAAACAAAAACCCATTTTCAATACTCGCCAAACTGAAGTGAGGATACAAAAATAGTTTGAATCAGAATTAAAAATTGTGAACAAAAATTGGAGGAAAAAAAACTAGATAAACTTCTAAGGCGAGAGAGTCAAATTAGAGCAAAATGCATTTCCACATGGATTGGTTGAGACAGTAGAGGTGACTATCCACTTCCATAAGTGAATGAAAATGCATTTTTCCATAATTTCCTTCTGTCATGCAATGCGGTTTTTCTGGTTTTGTTTTTTAAACTTTTTTGTCACTATCACCTACCACGGTTTTCTACTTTTTTTCTTCTTCAATATTTTAAATCAAATACAGTTTTCAAATCTTCAAATAATTTCTACTTCTGTTTCTTTGGATTATACAATTAACTAATAAATCTCACTACACTTAAGCGTTTTCTTTCTCCAATCAATTTACACAACAGCAGTAAACAGAAGCGGTACGTATAACTAAACAAACTAATAAATGAATACCACAGACAAGTACTGAGTTTGAGATTAAGTTTATTGCTCTGTAGTCCAAAGAAACAATTTGACAAATAACCATCATTCTGAGCAATTTATCCCATTAAAGAAGAAAAAAAAAGATGAGGATTTGCAACTATCGAAGCAGCATTTCTTTTATGTGATTAATATCTTCTGATAAAAGTGTTTCCATGTGAAGACTTCTTCCTTTCTGAGATTTATCCCAACCGGTTACTTTGTCATCCTTAAAAGTGATAGTAAGCTTCGGTTGCTCAATTGAAATCGATATGGAGTCATTCAGGTTGACATTACAAGAAATGCTTTTTTTTACTCCTTACTTGCGGATCCGTAACTGCGTTAATTTGTTAACTACGACCAGTCACAAAAACAATTTAACCCCTTAACGATATTTCATCCTTCTAGTTATAATTTCAATAATTGATCATAATGTCAATTATAAGTTTATAATTATTTAGAAATATTTCAAATTCAATCAGTTAAAAGAATGATAAAAATTAAAAATTTATGTGCCTAAATATTATCCGGCATTTTGTTACAGTGACGGCACCAGACTGCTTATGTGGCAACATTGGTCAGTTAAGGTTTAATATGCTTAGACTTTTATTTTTTAAATAAAAGATGTTCCATAATATCCAATCTTAATATATAGTTTTAAGATTCTTGTCGTAAACTAAAGTGATAGGAGTACATGCGTCAATCTGTAACTGCGTTAACTCTTAACAGTCCGAAATAATTTCAAGTCTGAAGGTATTTCATCTTTCTAGCTATAATTTCAATAATTAATAATGTCAGCAATAAATTTATAATTATTTTGAATTAAATTAGTTGAAATTCTATCAGTTAAGAGAATGATAAAAATACAAAACTGATTTGCCTAAATATTATTCATCATTTTGTCACAGTAAGTGAAACAGCCAGGCTACTTATATGGCGGCATTGGTCCTTTAAGGTTTCATATGCTTCGATTTTTTTTAAATAAAAGATGTACCTTAATACCTCCTCTTAATATATAGTTTTAGGATTCATGTCGGAAACTAAAGTGATTGGAGTGCATAAATTTACAGTAAAAGACAGATTTTATCTAAAACCTAGAGAATCGTTAACAAATGGGGAGGGAAGAAAAATTATGAACACCGATTCGATTGCTGTCGAGTAAACCATATGGAATTTTAGTGGTTTTTTACTCTATGCAACGCAAATGTATGTCCTCTAACGAAATCCTCCACGAGACTAGTTTGTCTTAATGATCCAGAAGTTCCCTTGTCTTCTGGATTGGGCTGAAATTGCATGGGGTTGATAAGATTTGAACACTGACAATCGTAAACCCAAAAATGGTTAAAAGCTTATTATAAAATAAAATAAGAAAATTCGAAACATTTTCAAGTTTCATCGGGCAATCAGACTGGTGTTTTATTTCAGTATATTGTATTTTATTTTTTAGACAATCATTGGACAGGTTTGATAACGTTTTTTGTTTTATTTCCTTGCTAAAATATTAATTTCTGACCCACAATTATTTTTGTTTATTTTTGTCTTGACAAGGATGCTACAAACATATTTTAAGGAGACACTGAACGTATAATTCAAAATAATAGTGTGGACGATGATTAAATATAATTATAGTAAGCTATAGACATAGTTTAAAGTATATCTGTAAACTGCAGTAATATCGTCTTCGAGGATTTTTTAGTGTTTTACTTCAATATACTTTCCCATATTTTAATTTTAGAAACTCTATATTTTTGCAATACGAATGATTTTTTTTTCTGATGTTTAATTGTATTTTTATTTGAATTTCTTTTAATGTTGATTACTAGAAGTTTTATTCGCTCTAATATTTCGTTTATAAGCGTTATAATATCACGTTTGATTTTTTTTAATTGCAAATATAAGGTTACCTATAGATATTTTACTAATAGTTTCTTTTGCTCAGTTATCTATTTTGAAACAAATTAATTCGAATTTCAGAAATTTCTCGACTTCGAGTAAGTTTCAACGTCATGTTTTAAGGGAATTCAAAAGCACGAATAATTACACATTTTGTAAATATAATAGGCGTTTGAAGGTTATACGATTTCCACACACTCCACATTTTCCCTCCCGCGGTTGCCATGGTTTCGGCAAATCTTGCCTTTTCCCCAAACTATATTCTAGAACAGGGATGGCGAACCACTGGCACGCGTGCCATTTATGGCACCCGACACAATATTTCGGGCACGCCACCGATCACATTTGTTATTACACGAATGGTATTACACTATGAGGCATATGTAACAATTAAATTAAAATTCACAAAAAACACACAAAATAATGAGCAATTATTAATAAAAAATTAACAATTAATGCTAAAAAATTAACAATTAATGCTAAAAAAACAATTAATAACCCTATTAAACAAGCTAACAATAAATAAGTAGCAAAAAAATTAACAAACCTGCTTAAACTAACATCTTACAACCTAATATAAGTTATTTGTCATCTAATCTGCAACAACAGAAGTCACACTGCTGTTACTTTAAGTTGAATTACGCGTATAACTGAGACATTGCAAGATGTTTTTTTCTTTTTTTCAATGTAAATAAAGAGTTTTGAGTTGATAGTATTTAGTATTATTATTTTCCCAATAATCACGAAGTCAAAGTTATTTGACGGCACGTCTATGACCCAATTAAAATTTTTTTTAGAAAAAATGGCACGTTGGTGTATAAAGGTTCGCCACCCCTGTTCTAGAATCTTACTAGAACGTATTGCCGTGGGAAAAAATCAAAGTTTTTCGAAGCCATAGTGACTGAGAGGAGGAAAGTGTGGAGAGAAGGAAATTAGTGCAACTTTTAGGCACCTATTCTATTTACAAAGAGTATAAACATTTTCAAAACAATCTTAATCTGTCATAACAAATTAAAAAAATCTAAGAGAATCGTAATATAAGCAAGAAACTAATAAAGTAAGAAACTTTCGCGAAATTAAAGTTATCTGCATCGAAAGAGGGATCAACTTACTTTTAGATTGATGACGTAATCAGGAGAGAGTCCTCTTCCATTGGTTGTCGCTATGTTTCTAAGCAATCGTCCAGTTTCTTCATATCTTCCGGTTGCCAACAGCCATTTAGGTGATTCTGGAAAAACCCTGACAAACTGCTCGATTATGGTTCATGGCATCGCAACATTTCAAATATTATGAACTACAATAATGTACTGCATACTTAAATAATAGCAATTTTTTATTCATTTATTCATATTTGCGATAAATTTTTCAATTGTCAGGTATACAACTCAGTGTTTTCATCATAGAAAAAAAAATGGGTGAGAATTTCTCACCCTTTCTCAAAAACAGGGTGAGATTTCTAAAAACTAAAAAAACACAAACTCTTGAAAAAAAAAATTTCTTTAATTATAATACATTTTTAACGTCTTCTATTTTTTAAAGCATTGAATATTTTGGTGCATCATCATAGAAGTTATTGCGATTACAAGGTATTTGTCCATCTTATATTAGTGCATAAAAAATTTGAACGTCTTACATGAAGAAACCTAACCTACGGTAAACACGTGGTTGCAGAGAAATGTGTTTCTGAAAGGGGTTCTGTGATCAGGGGTCTGTTTAGAAGAAATTTGGGTCCGTTAACGGACCCTTCACGAAATATCTTTTCATGAAAACGGACCCTTCACAAAATATTTTAACTTAAAAACGGACCCTTCAGAAAGTGATTTTTCTTTTAATCGGACCCCTCACAAATTTATTTATCTTCATTATTGTTTTGTTAATCGAATAAACTCTTCCCAGGGCAGAAAACAAGAAAGATGGATGTAAACGAATTAAGTTTTGTCTTCGGCAGACGATTCTTCCATTATTCGTCCGAAATAAATATTCAACGTTCAGCAGTATAGGCTAAATACCAAATATTTGTATGTTGCATCTCTAATTTAGAAGGAGCAATTGTTGTTTATTTTTTAATATTTTATTTTTTTAATTACAATTTTACAGTGTTGAGCATAATCTTGTATGTCTATACAATTTAAAAACTCATTGAAAAAGTTTTTTGCAATAACCGGACCCTATTTGCACAAATTCATAAAAGCGGACCCTGGTTGAAAGAATGTGAGTAACTTTTTTAACAATTTCACGAAAAACGGACCTTTCACAAAATGTCTGGACAGACATGGTGATTGTGTTCTGTTGTTCGAAAAGGTTCTGAACAATACTGGTAAATAGGGAGGCTAGATAACGGGGCAGATGTTGAAAATAATGAAAGATCCAGGAAGAAAAGTGAAACGGATTTATTCTAAATGGCGTAATTCCAAGCTTTTTCCAAAATGAGAGAAATTCGCGAATTTTGAAATTGATTTATAGAATGCGCGAATTTCTTGCGGTAATAAGCTTTTAATGCGAGAAAAGAAAAAAATAAGCGAGATTCTCGCTTTCTCGCACTGTAGTGAAAACACTGCAACTTTTTACACCTTTTTAAGAATGTAAATGCATACGGCAAAATGCAAAATTTGAATGAAATCCAATAATAATCCAATGAATAGCTCTTTCGAAAATCCAATTTTAAATATGCGACTTTTTTAGAATTTGATCAGAAACTGTAATGTGCTCGAATTTTGAATTTTGCCATTAAAATTGCATTCTTAAAAATTTGTATACCTTACCGTTCAAAAGTTTTTTGATTATAGTTTAATGGAATAAAAAATATTTTTTTTGCATGGAATTCTCTTTGAATGAACGAATTTTATTATTGTATGTGGTATGCAAAATTGTTTCGGTTCGCTTAAAAAGTTCTCAAGAAATGACGAAATGCTCAAAAAGTAAAATTTACATTAAGGCGTCCAAGCTGTCGAAGAGGTGATTTTCTGATCAAATCAGTGGAAGCATATTTTGCAGCTACTCTATCCCCTTTCCCGAAAAATCCAAATCCTTCCAAAAAATTTCCTGTTTGTTCAGAGAAAATGCGATTTTTGTCAGATTTCGTAATTTAAAATATGGTTTGCACTAATTACCCTCGAACTTTTAAGATTAATTTGTTATACGTAAAAATCCGTTCATTAGTTTTGTTTTTCAGGGTGTTCAGTTTTTTTCATAGTTTTGCTCACTGATTACCTAATATATACGTATTTTTGTGAATATTGACACCAAGAAGTTATGCAAATTGAGCCAAACTTACAATGTAAAGGAAGTAAAGGCATGAGAATGATTAGAATTACAAAACGATTGCGCATGTGTGGAAACGAACAGACTCCTTATCACCCGCTTGTTTCATATATATAAGGGACCGTAAAGATCAGTTGAAATCGGTTAATCGTCTGCTGTCAGAGGTAAACGTTTAATTAGTGGCCAATATACCTAGTCAAAAGCGGGGAGCGCCATACTAACAACTGACGGAGTTCGTTCGAGCCAACATCGTTTGTGTAAGAGGGTGGATTTTCGTATTTGGATTCGCTGTCACGGGCTACGTAATGCCAGCAACATTGCGTTTGGAAAAAATGAACACGAGAAACAAACAAGACTAAAACCTGGCGGTGTGGGAAGTAGGAGAATTGTTCGGGACGATAGACATTACATTCCATGGTTGTCACGGACCGTAAAGCGTTCTCTGGGTTAGCAACACGTTGGGACACGGCTACATGTGTTCTGTTGTATAGCTTAACTGTTCGCCAGTCTGCTGCGGCATCAACAGCGTGCAAGAATTCTTCTACCCATGATTGCTTTGTCTCTGAATGGGCAACTCCTTCGACTTCAATGAGCTCAGCTACGCAGTTCATGGCATGTCCGGTGGCAACAAATCATTTTTGTCCGACGAATCTAGCAACGATCTGAAGTACAATGATGTTAAAATACGCGTTAGACGTTATAGGGGGGAGCGTTTGCTCCCACAGCTTTCTTTCCAGCGTCATACCACACAAACGTCTGGCATTCATGGTTTGAGGAGCTATTGGGTAGTGCAGACTGCAGGCAGCCTCAACAGTGATTTTGCTACATTCAGTGTGGATCGCTCCATTGTAATTCTGTGAGTGTGGAGGCAAATTGAGGATTCTAGGATCCCTCTTATTCTTCAATGCATTCCGGGAATTGTATTTCAGCAAGATAATGCCCATGCACACATTTCTAAGATTGCACTAAGATTGCACTATCATTTCTTCCATAGCCCGCTTATTCTCCGGTTATGTCACCCATTGAGCATGTCTGTGATTTCTTCAGTCGGCGTTTTGCTCGTACTGCTGATGAGACACACAGTAAGACCGAAAATTGTCTTCAACTCGAAGTCATATGGAATGTTGTTCCCCCCGATTACATTTAGAATCTGTTTGTTTCAATGTCCCGACGTGTACAGGTTTTTTTGTCTTGTAAATTTGATCCTTTATTTGTACTACTATCAGTAATACGACGAATAAGGCTCATTTGTTTCTGACAATTCCTTCATAGAAATGTCTTTTTTTCATAAAAAATAGTGACATTCATAACACATATACAGACTTTGAAAATTCATTTACTTTATTTTATCTAATGTGCGCCTTTAAATGAAAAGAAAGTTTAATATTGCTTAAGCAATTTAACTAAAGGAATTTGTACTATTAAGTTGAAAACAATAAAATCCTTAGTCGTCTCAGTTTCCTCCATTCCGTTAAAGTTTTTGTTTCTAATATCTCGTTATACTCACCTTAAGAGCCCTATAAAGCAAGTCTCGTTTACAGGAAAGTAAGATAAGAATAACTGAAAAAACGCATATAATGAAACAAAAGTTAATGATAGCCATTCGTTAAACTTTGTAGCTTTAAGGTCTATCTAATATCTTCACTACTTATCGTAAAAAGAACTTTTTATTCCTTTTATTTCTAAAAATTTAAGGATTATAACAAAAAGTGTTTGTATGGCTGAAGAAGAGAGTTTTTGCTGTAACAGCAATAAAGTGTTTTGTTATTAACTGACTTAGCCAGATAGAAGACTTTGTGCTTTCTAATAACATACATTATGAACAGAGTGATTTTTATGTCTTTACAAAGTTTTATTATAATAATCAGTTTTATTATTATAATAAATTTTCATGAAGATTGAAAAAAAGAATTTTTAAGCAACGGATATACTGGGAGCTTTAAATTTAAAAGAGTAATACTGACGCATACATAATTTTTACATACACAATTACGAGTAATTGTTTTAAGAAAAAAATGCCTAAGTAAACGAGTGCAATTTATCTAGTTTGTAAAAATATAGTGTAGGTAGTTAATTTTACTTGTCATATTGATATAAAGTGTTAAATAACTAACGAACCAACTTCAGAGGTCACGAAACCGTTTTTTATGGCTTTAACCTTTGCGTTTGTGCGCAAAATGAGAAACGAAACAGCTTTAATAACTTTTGATCTAATGTTAAAAATGTTTGCTTACAAGGACTCAATCTTAATGAGAAATATTCTCACCATAAAAAGGCTAAATAATGAAGTACAGAAAATATTTTTTACATACAAAATCAGACAATTTACTTTCCCAAAATAAACATATCGTTTTTTTTATCCGATTTGCATTCTTGACTGCCATTAGGGCGTAACCTCAATCTAGAACATAGCTTGGCCAAGAAAGCGGCTCAAAATTTGGACGCTTTTATGTTAATTTTAATGTTGTGTTTATTTCGTTTTTGACAATTTGAGTAAATCTTGAAATGTTTGTTCAAAATTACAAATTCGTTTATCCAAAGAATAATAAGTTTAACCAAAGAATATCAGTGCAATAATAATTTTTAACAATTATTAATTATTTTTTACAACTGTCAAGAGAAATTTGAATCAGAAGGTATAAATCTTTTAAGAAATGATTTTAAAGAATACAATTTTGAATGGGCAATTCCAAAATTCGATCGAAATATGTTGAATAAAATTTAAATTATTGAAAAATTTTTAAAAAAATTTTAAGTTTAAAATTTTATTTCTCGAAAAATTTAATTTGATGCAAATTTTGTGTTTTGTCATATAAAATTACTTTCTTAAAAAAGATACAAAAATTTTGTTTGATATAAAATTCAAAGGGTTTTAAAAAACATTGCAAATGATTATTAAAAATTACTTTTTGCATGGAAATATTTTAGGATAAACGCATTTCCCAATTAAGTTAATAAAAAAACTAAATAAAAATTAACATTTTCGTATTATTTTATAATTGAAAATACTCTTATTTCTAAAAAATTATCACGGAAAAAAAAGTATTATCCAACAAAAGTACTAGTTATATATATTAAATATCCTTCAAAATTTCTTTATTATTCAAGACAATTAAAAGTTTTGTTTTACTATAAAATGTAGCAAATCTTTTCGTTTAATGGTATATATTTCTTATCAATATCTTTTCGGTAACTTTCTTTAGCTGTCCGTTTTCTATAATTATCATGACTTTTCGGACCTTTCATTGCTAGAAAAAAGGTCTTTAAGGTCTTTTATTTCGGTCCTAAGTTCTTGACGTTGATTAATCGTTTCCTTTATGTCCTTTTCTTTGAAAATAATATATTTTAAGGAAACAAAGCACGTAAAGATAAAAGTGACATTTTTAAATGGACTTTATGAACTAAATCTCATGATGATTATCATTATTAAATTATTTTATCATATATAGTTTTTTCATAAATTGATTTTTGAGTTTTTTTTACTGAAAATGAACTAGTTTTTTGCAGTATGTGAACTCTTGAAAAATTTATTTCTATGGGTATACTAATAAAACTTATTCCATTGTAACTGCATTCAAAACTTCATTTCTTAAAGCTTTCAATACATTTTTTTGCGAACTAAAATGTATGTTATACCCGAAAAAAACTCGAAATCTAAGGAAACTCATGATTTTTTTTCTTCTGATTAAAACTTATATTTAAACCCTGAATTGAATTCGTAACCTTTCTACCTCTTTAATTTTACTCTTTTTCCTAACTTTCAAAAAGCTTAATTTATAGTATTTAAATTAAAGTAAATTCTGCTTAATCTATTATTAATAAGAAACAGACAACCCTCATCCAAACATGGTTTATTTCCAAGAAATAATTTTACTTATTTACACTTATTTTGCAGTTATTCAGATCTAAAAGAAATAGTTTATTCATCATTGAAAAATTCATTTATTAATAAATTTTCGAATATGAATGAAAAAAAATTCAAACTACTTTTTTGGATCTTATGTTTTGGTGCAAATATAATTAAGATAACCTAACAGATTTTTTTAACTATTGCTCTTTTTTTATAATTAAAAAATACCAACTTATATTTTTGCTTGTATAGCGTCATAAAACAAATCAGTGAAAATTAATATTAAATTTTATTATTATTTATGTTTTATTAATTCATCTTAAAATTTGGTGCAATGTGGAATTTTGCACTTGGTGGAATCTAAGTTAAATTGTTGTTGTTGTTGATGTTCCTTATCCTCCAATTGCCTGACGAAGTCAGACAAAATCCAATAGGTTGTTGACCCTCAAAAAGTCGATGACAAGAAGTGGAGTAGCATATAAGTCCTCCTTGGAAAGGCCCAAGCAGTCAAGGATATGTTCGGCTG
The DNA here is from genome assembly GCF_982258835.1 of Parasteatoda tepidariorum. Taxonomy (NCBI): domain Eukaryota; kingdom Metazoa; phylum Arthropoda; class Arachnida; order Araneae; family Theridiidae; genus Parasteatoda; species Parasteatoda tepidariorum. The sequence goes on along the minus strand of NC_141755.1, from coordinate 106,412,800 downwards.
AGGCCTGCTGGGCTTCACATTTGGAGCAGACTGCATAAGTCTTTCTTCCTTTAAAGTACGAGAGACTATTCGTGTGTCCACTTGCCAATCTGGAAATAGCTGTTTGAGATGCTCTATAACCTATATGAACAAGTGAAGAGCCCGCTTCCTTGGCCGCATACCAATGATGAGTAATCATTTCGTAAGTTCATCATATGGAATAATTTCGGAGACAAATGGAGAAATTTTGCCCACATTTTTCAATGAAGGCGCTGCTACCAGCTAGGTCCCCCAGTTTGTTGATCTAAGATAAATTTCAATACTTAATAGCATATTTTCTTACATTGTGGGTCTCGTCTCCAATTGAGGTCGGGGGACTTGAAGCACTATTCGCCACAAATCTGGAAATTTTGATATTTCTTTAATATATTTTAATAATTTATAATCAAAGGGATAATTAGGTATGACGAGATGCCATTTGCGTCAAAATCCCATGATCTGACCTGTCGATTTGGTACCTAAGAAACTGGAAATGACTCAACAATGCCCAATAATGTTTTTTTTAAAAAAAAAAAAATTTTGTGTAGAGCTTTTTTTCTTAATACTCATGAAACTTATTTCATGAAACTAGAATACTTTTTTTTTAGTTTGTTGCAATTTGCAGAACAAATAACGCTAAAATTTAAATTTTGGAACTCTGTTAAAAAAATATCAAGATAAAAACTAAATTGTTAAACTGGTAGGAGCGTTTTCATTCAAGTACACAACAATGCATGCGGTGCGCAACAAAATATTTATGACGGCGAAAAATGATAACAAAAACTACTTACTATTCAGAACTATTCAGAATTATTACATTACTATTCAGAAGTAAACTAGATATTTTCTTAATATTAGTGCATTTGATTACGTTTAAATATAGCTTATAATTTATTAAAATAAAATCTGATTTCAGATAATAGTAATAACTCAGGCAGGGCTTCATATTAAAAATTGTAAAATTTTTATCGTGATTTATTACTCTTCAAACAAGTCCAATATTCATTGGTGTCGTGAATTGTATTCCTAAAATATTTTTACTAACAGGATTGAAAACGTTTACTGTCAAAATAACTTGGTTAAAGAACGGTAGTAAGGCATAGATGTACTGCTGCTGAATAATTAAAAAAAAAAAAAGGTGTAAAATATTTGAACTAAAGATAAACGAGTTACTCTAAAAGGAAAAATTGATAAGTTATAGATATATCTACTTTGTTATTCTCTCTCTCTCTCGTGTGCCTGTTTAGGCAGATGGGTGCGATTGTTCTTGTTTTCCAGTGGCGCCATCTATGGGAAAGAATTCGACTTTTGTTACATCATATCCGTTTATAGGGCGGACCCATCCATCCATACATCCATTCATTCATCCACAGAATCGTAATTTTGACTTGAATCAGAGAACGATCCAGTACCCCCAGAGGTTTTGTTTTGTTACGGGAACATGGAGGACTTTGCTATTCGACAGATTTAACGTGCATCAATCACCATTACCGGAGTTCAATCAAACGAACTCTCGGACATGGGCCCAGCAACCTACTGACCACGCTATCTCGGCCCGGGCTGCATTGTACTTTGTTATTAAGAATGTTTAACAAGATTGCAATATTAAACAGAAAAAAAAATGGAGGAAAAATTGTGAAATATTTTGCGAGCCTGCAATATTAAACCGGAAAAAAATGGAGGAATAATTTGAAATATTTTGCGAGCCTAAAGTGTTGTTTTTAAAAAGCATTAAATATACAGTTTTAAAGCATAGCATAGTTTTTCATAATTTTCGGGTACGACTGCTTAACTGGAAACATGTGATTAACTTACCTAAATATATATTTTAAAATATTTTAGGGCAGCAATGTCGTCCAAAAATTACATATATCAATATTTGTTTCTTAATACAGTTCTGATTGTTAAAATGTTAAAGCAAATTTCATTTTTTTCTTAGTTGTTTTTATTTTGCTTTGTATTTAAATGATGTTTGAAAAAGAAGTATCTTTTCCCTAGGTTAGTATTGTAACCTGTTTGGTGTGGGAGGCGGGGGGGATTATCTTAAAGCTTCGAATTTTACCAAAAAATCTACTGAGCCAGTAAACCGGAATTTTTGGAAATCTAGGTTTATTGGAGTAGTAGTTTCATAGGAAATATTGCAACTAAACCTTATTTGTTAAAAAAATTCTGGATTCCTAAAGCAGTTGCTTCGAGAAAAAAGAACAACCCATAAATATGAATTTTTGAGAATTCAAGATGTTTCAGCGAAATGTTTATTTAAGAAAAAATTATCAACATATTTGATATTTTTGTGTCCAAGTAAATATTTTTAAAAAATTCTTATCAAAGTTTTTAAACAATGCTTTCATAGAGTTAAAAAAAAATCTGAAAAAATGCCAAAGACTGATGTTTTGTCAAAGTTTAAAAAATATTCTTTGAAAAAAAAAGGTTTTTGATATTACGAGTATAGGGATTAAGCTACGTGAAGTGACTACCTTAACTAGAAATAAAAAAAAAAGTTCTTCAGATTTAAAATACTAGTTTCATATGATAGAATAAATACAATATTCTCTATTTTTATAATGACTATAGGAATGCTACAAATAGAAATCTGTCATAGTTTAACCCAAAAGTGGTTACGAAAATGAGTACATTTTGAATTAAGCTAGAAGAATGCATATAAAAATGAAATTTTATAAGTGAATTAAAACTATTAGAGTTTATAAAACTATTAGGATTAAATTTATTCTATGTTTTAAACTTATTTTTAACGCAAAGTAAATTTACAGTGAGAGGAAGTGGCAAAAAAAAAAGAACCACGATGAATAAATTTTCATCTAATGATTGGATCTTCACGTTCTAGGACTCAACTAAATGACTCTAGAGGGTGCCCTCAAAAATTCTAATTAATAAGTGCAGGGGGCAGAATATAGGGGGCAGAAATTAAATTTTATCTATGCGATAAATCAGCTAATAATTCTGAATTAAATACTTTGCACAAATGGTTTATTTAAAAAAATGAGCAAAAGAGCATCACTATGAAAAGAAATAGTGACATTTAAAATTAAACATCTTTACGTCTACGTGACAGAGACATTTTTAAAACAGTGATTAAATTAAATTTAAATACTATATATAGCATTTTTACTAAACAAACGCGAATTTTAGAATTTATTGAAGCAATATTTCTACAAGTCGAATATTTTGATAAATTGAAGATGGCTATTTATGATTATTTGGAAGAGTTTATTCATTTATCTTATTCCTAGCTCAAATATTTATTTGCGGTAATTTTGACCATAAAACGAATATTTGAAACAAAATTTTTAAAAATGAAGTAAAACATTAAGTAATACATACATAATTTATGAGGACTAAGACAAAAAAATATACTTCCAGAAATCATAATGTTCTAAATATAGAGCTGCAGATAAATACTAAGAGCATACAAGCAATTTATATGTAATTGAAGGGAAATGCCTGCTACGTAATGTGTACCCTCAAATGCCAAAAGTTATTTTTTATTGTAGTTTAATTATACTTGCCTTCATATAGATAACAATGAAATAAATAAATGAGATCTTAAAAAAAAAATTGTTTTAACTAGTTATTTCATTTGAAGAAAAAGCATACTAGACACATTGTGTTCAAATATTGACATTGCAAAGACAAACTATCATATTAACAGAACAGAATTTTAATATAATATTACAATCATTCTAGAACTATTTTAACAACAAAATAAAGCGAAAAACCATCAAATTTAAATACAATGTAAGAAAGTTATTTTATCATAGACAGTACTGATCAAGTTTCAGCTTGATAACAAAAGTTTCATCTTGATAACATTGCATGGCTAGAAACCCTGACATGGCTGCTTAGCTACTAACAGGCATGCTACTTGACATGCTCTTATCGTATTCCAAATTTGAGAGCAGGTATCATAAATTCAGAACACATCTTGAAATAAAAAGATAATGCTTGTAATGTTTTCGACGATTAAATTAAACTATATAGTCATAAATCACGTAAAGAGACACTGCTGCACCGGAGGCCAAATATCTTGACATAACAGTTATGCTGATTTTTAATAAATGTTCGTCTTAACTTCCGACTGCGTACTCTGAATTTTTAGTGCAACTATCATGCATTTGGGCCAACCCTTGGCATAAAAGATTAAGTTTCTGATGGTTTCCAAGATTAACGGAAATGCTACTGACAGAAAACGTGTAAAGAAGCTGTGGCAATTTTTAGGTTGACTTTCACGTACATCTTGGCAGAATATTGCTGGGAATTACATAGTCAGGCTTTCCCTAAAATGGCACAATCATATATTAATCATACTCAAGACATTGACACGACTGCTGCTCTAAACTAGTGGCAGAATTTGAAGGAATTGAAATTCAAAATGGCAAAGCTGACAAAATAAATTGAAACAATTTTTGAAATGAAAGGTAAAATCTGAGAAGGTATCCAAGACAGCAAGGCATTTCTTAGTCTCAAAAATTCGTGAAGAAGCAGTGTTAATATTTGTCTAAGGACCTTGACATGATTGACTTTGCAGAAACATTGTTTACAGAACTTTTGCAGCCGTATTTCTGATCTGCATATTGATTTCTATAGAATCTATTGACATTCCATGAACTCACCACAATTGCCATTAAGAATGAAGATATTAGAAAATTGTAGAAACTTCTGAAACAATATTAACTCCAAGTGCTTTAACTCGAGCTATCGTCCATATTTTTTCTATCTTTGTTTTTATTACTGAAGCATTTTCATGATGTAAACTATTGAAATTGTATGGATTGGTATAAATTCCGAAATTAAGTCATGTGTAAAATGAAATTAGTTGCTTGAAGATTAAAAGGTCTGTATCCTTGGCATTTTGCTCATTAAAATAGTGCACTAAGATAATCAGACTGTGGAGCAATTATTTTCATTATTAATTGTGCAACAAAATTTAGATCGAATCCACCGGAATACTATAATAAGACTGAAGCAAGTCAATTAGTAAAGTTTAGTTACTGACAGCTCTAGAATCTCTCTTTAAACTCATAAATCTGAACCCACATCTTCTAGTTGGTACGAATTTCATCGATGTCCATTGGGAACCATTCATTGTCCATTAATGACCATCTGGCCCAATCCTCTTCCTCATAATCTTGTCGACAGCAGCAAAACAAAGATGCGATAAAGCGACGAATACTTTTAAAGCGTTTCATGACAGAAACAATCACTTTGCAAAATCTAGCGAGTTAAATCCAAGTTAACTTAACAAAGACAACCTTGCAAATGACACGAAGAAATAACTATTACGTGTATGTGCATTTTTAAACAATACCGAACATTGTTACATCTTTGACAATAACTGTGCTTTTATAGTTTCTAAATAATGGAAAATAATAAGTATCAGACTATTCTTGAATACACATTATTGAGGAAACTTTTAATTTAACAAAACATACTTATATTATCAGTTATAACAATTAAATACAAAAAAAATAAAATTCAAGCCTAATAATTGTATATGTTACCGTTAATAGCATAAATTGACAGCGTTCTACAAAATGGCGAGAACTTCTATACAAAATATGAAACGTGTGAATTATTTATTTTGCTTATTTTAAGTGTGGAAGTAATCTATAGAAATACTTATTGTGTTCAGGCAAAATGCAATATATGAGAATTATACACTTTCTTATATGTTGTACAGATTAACTCTGCGTTTCTTATTGATCATTTTATAGAATGCCTTGGTGATAGTCATTGAAATAATTATCTCATGCTATCCCGATCAATTTAAAGCATATTGTGCAACAAATATACATTTTACGGATTACCAGATATCATAAATTGGTGAAACATGTAAAATGACATAAAGCAATTAATCGTGTAAGTTAAAATTCAATTAAAAAGAGAGCTACCATTTTAAATACTTGATGAATAAATTGATTAAAAAAACTGCACAAATATGTTTGACTGATGTAAGAAATTATACAACAAAACTTTTGGAATGCTTATTTTAACTGGGCTAGTTCAAATTCTTCCTTATTCTTATTTTCAGTATTTTTTATTTTCAACCGTTTTTGAAATATAAGCTATAAAGAAAGTTAAGTTGCTTAGGAAACAGTCATGACACTTATAAAATCCTTTATTTAAATATTTCTTTGCCCGTATCAGATTATTTCAGTAGTTTAAGACTTTTTTTCATTCTGGTGACATTTTTGTTAATAAATTCCATAGAAAATATAATAAAACATATTAATTATTTAATGGAGAGCACCTTATTATGAAAACCAAATTAATAATACCTACAAAATAATGCCTACAAAATTATGAATTTAATCAGACTTATTGTGAATTCTCTATTCAATGTTTCATTTCGAATAGCGACATTGTTTCTAACCATCAAAAAAGATTCTATGCCATACCTATTTGAAAATTAATAATATATAGCTATAATAGAGCACAATATCTACCATGCAACTTCGATTTGAAACTGCTTTCTTTACTTTTGATGGAAATGAACTCTGAATTTTTTATTTTCTAATTTTGAAGCACACGAAGATTTCCTATCATTTAACTGCACAGTGCTCTAAAAAAGACGGACTATATATTTTGATCAAATGATTGGATCTTCACGTTCTAGAGCAATCTTAATGGTTAGGGAGGGGGGGAAAATATGATAAGTATTTAGTGCAGACTATATTTTAAGTTACGAAATCGGACACAAAACGTACTTTCTCTGAATAAAGATACCTTTTTTTCAACCGATTCGAATTTTTGACCCCCAAAATATCGGAGGTAGTTGCAATCTGGGAAATATGGTCAGTATTTGTAAGAAGTTCTCGAGATATAGCGAAATCCGCAAAAAAGGAAAATTAATATTAAGAGATCCAAACTTGGAGCGCTCACTTGACCAAACTATTGTGACCATATATTCCAGATCGCGTCTACCCCCTATATTTTGGGGATCAGAAATCCGAATTCGACGGAAAAAAAAGGAATGTTTATTCAGAGAAAGTACGTTTTTGTGTCTGATTTTGTAGCTAAAATATTACCTGCATTTATTAATCAGCATATTTAAGCTCACCCCCTCCAGTCAGTAAGATTGACTCCCAGAACGTGGAAATCCAATCATTAGATCAAAAGTTATTCTCATTGGTCCATTTTTTTTCTTGGCTCACTGTACATTCAAGGTGATTATATGATTCGTGGGAATGGAAAAATTACATGAAAGTATGACATTACATGAAAGCATTAAAAGGCGTATGCGCTAAAGAATAGTTATGGAAACAATTACCTAGTTCTAGTACTCATATTTATAGCTTAATTTTGAAATTTACAAGTGACAACACCTATTATTATTAATTAGTAAGTGATTCTCAAAGTTAAATGGAATTGGATATCACTAAATGACTAAGTGAATATTTTTGCATGATAAATAGCAACGCTATGTGCAGTAATAAAAACAACTGAATTACTTTTTCTTAACCTTCCTTCCTGCTGTCTTTAAAAAAATACCCAGTAGGTCTGAATCTAATCAATTGGAAAATATTTAAAATGTATCTTTCTCATCTATGTCTAGCGTTGTAATTTTGTATAATAGAAATAACTTTCCAACTTTGTAAGCTTTATATTGTAAAGATCTCGTTTAGATAAAAAAAAAAGGGGGAGGAATAAATTTTGTTATATTTTGTAGGATGAATCTACCTTTTAAATTGCTAATATTTCTGTAAGAATATTGAGTGTTCTCGTTTGTTTCAAAATTAATAAAGAAATTCGCAAATCTCAAACAATAAGCATTAAATTAATTAAATTTATTGCAAATAAATTTAATATTGAAATAATATCAAGTGTCCAATATTTTATTACATAATAAAACTCTGTTATAACGTTACATTTTTTAAGTAAATTTTTAGAGAAACTCAGTAATACGAATAATAAAACAAGAAATTGCATTCTCTTAGATTCACTACATCAAACTAATATGCTCAAAGAAGTAATAAAAATCAGTCTTCAAGCATAAGAAAACACTTAAAATTTAATGAACAAGAAGAACCAGAAGAATAATGCTTATAGACAAATTCAATTATGACTGCCGAACAAAAACTCGAAAACCCAAAATAATTTTCGAAAACTTTTTAAAGAAAGGATTTAGAGTAAACACTTAAATTGGTTACGGAAACTGATTCGCTGAAATGAGAAAATAAATTTATATTATATATGAGTCGTTAGTTTAATGTGTTTCGTCACGACAGATTGTTACAAAAATTATTCCGGTATTTGGCTCATTAAATGAATGAAAGGATTCATATCATAAATTATTTTATTTCGTTGCTCCGGCATAATATGTTGCTTAATATCTTACGTTGCTACTTTATATTTAGAAAATGTCTAAAGACGTAAATATAAAGAAGTTACTGTGACTTTATAGATTAATTTTTATGAGTAATTCTTTTGTTTCAAAAAGGGAATTTCTTTTAGTGAAGGAAGATTTGTTTGCTTTTGAATGGTAAAATATCTTCCACAATAATTCCCCAGTTGTAATTTAAAAAAATAAATAAATAAATAAACATTTTTAGGTTGTGTCATGATTAGGACTGGGCGATATTAGAAATTATATATCGTGATATATCGTCAGTTTTGCATCGCGATATAGCGATGTATCGCGATATAGTATTTTTGAATTTCATTTACTTTAAGGCACAGAAAGTCAGATTTCTATCAAGACTTCATACGCATATTGATTTAAATCAATTTATAAATTTGAAAATATATATGTTTTACTAAAGAAAGATATTAAATAAATTGACTAAGATGTACAAATCTTACTTAAAATATTTATTGAAAAAATGTGTGTAGATACAGAATGAAATATTTGCACTTTATCGTTTATAAGGTATAAGCAGTCTTAATTTAAGTTAACCCCTAAAACACCCTTAATGAAAAAAAATATTGTTATTAAACAAAAGCTGATTTTAAAATTTCAAAATATATTTTAATTAAAATAAAAGTTAGATTGACTAAAAGCCGAAGTTTAAAATTAAAAATGTTCGAATTTTAAACTAAAAAGTAAACATAAAATTTGTAATAATTTCTTAAAATTTTCGTTCTCTGAAAGATTTCTCAGTTTAAAAATAAAAAGGGAATTTTATAAAGATATCTAGCTGAAATTATTGAAAGAAAATTTAAAAAATTAAAAAAAAAGTTTGTTAAGAAATTCATTATACACTTAAAACAAAGTGTTAAAAATATTTTTTTTTTTTAAAAAAAGAAACTTTTTTTAACAAATCAATATTTGCTTGTACTATTATGCTTAAATAATTACAGAATTATTAAGTTCGATCGTAATGTTCAAATTCTTAATGAAGAAGTAAACACAAGTTTTGTTATATTTTCTAAAAATGATCACGCAAATAACAAAAGATTTCTTAGTTTAGAAATAAAAAAATAAATAAAAGTGAAATTTATCAATATATTTACCTAACAGCAAAGGAACAAAATTTAAAAAATAAGTTCGTTAAAAAATTATTTGTATGCTTAAAACAAAGAGCTAAATAAATTTAAGAAAAAAAAATGCTTCTTAAACACTATTTTTATTATTATTTCATATAAATAATTAAATTAAATTAAATAATGACCGAATTATGAACGAAAAACAAAGTAAGGCAAAGTTTCTTAATTAAATTCTTAAAAATAAAAAAAGAATTGTGATATTCGGTAATATATTTAGCTAATTAACTAATAATATAAAACGAAAATTAAAAAAAAATAATGATTTTACTCTCTAATAAAACGAAGTAGTAATTGATAAAAAAAAAAAAAGAAATGAATAAAATTCGCAAACTTTTCAAATTCTTTTGAACAAATAAAGTTTATTGACTTATGTCCAAAAAATAAGTTTTGTTTTAACTTTATTTCTAAAAATGAAAACTCAAGATTTATAAATTTAAAATCAGTAATAGAAGCCCATTAAATTATTAGAAGTTTTAACCGAAAGGTTTTTAATAAATTAAAAGAAAGTAAAAAAATAACCTAACAAATTTATTTACTTTGTAATTTAATTCCTTATGGGTGCCTTAAATTAGATTTCCGATAATTTTCACATTTAAAAATATAAAAAAAGTTTTGTCAGAAAATAAATAAAAAACTTACCTAATTAATGAAGAAACTTTTCTTTATAAATTCTTTTCAATAATAGATTGCGTTCAGAACAAGGTTACGACGGCGATCACGAAGTTAATCCCATTGAAAATAATCTACAAGAAACGATTTCAAATCGCGAAGGTGCGAAAACGAACATGTGATATAACGATATAAGGTCTCAAAAGTGATTCTGATTCTACCGCTCATCAGTCAAGGCCGTCTCAACATAACGAAACAATATCGTCTTCCACAGCGCGAGTTGGCATCGGAACGTAAGAGAAAGTCCTTGCGTGTATCGCTATATCGCTATATCGTTATATCGTCTTCTTCGACGGCTTAAATCAGATTTCTGATGCATCGCTTGGAATGAAAGTTGCTGTATCGGTTTGCCGATATAGGAGTTAAATCGATATGTCGCGATATATCGATTTATAGCCCAGTCCTAGTCATGATCTCAATGGGAATGCAACTAAACACAAATGCTGTTTGAAATCTAAAAAGTTATGAGTCTGGATAGCCTGGTTGGTAGGGCACTTGGCCCATGTCATAACATGTCTTATATAACAGTGAATTGGAATTGTATTTTTGTAGTGGTAGATACACTACATTACTCCTCCGCCAGAATTTTATCTAATAGAATTCGATGAACGGTTACCACTAGTTGATTCATTGCTGTTTTGTGAGAAGCCGGGAGAGCTGTATTAGGATCACCGTATTTTTGAGTGCTGATTGTGAGAGCTGTATTGCGTTCACGGGGCTGCCTTTAGCAGTCTAGTGTATACGTTGTAAGTTGTGTGTGATCGAGACTGAGAAGCAGCAGCGTGAGTAGGACAATGTCGCAGTCGCAAGTCAACTGTTCAATGTGAACCATCCATCGAAGTAGGCGCGTTCAATTCGCAGTGGGAGTTTCTGCTCAGGTAGGCGTGTTCACATCACGTCTGAAGGTCACCAATGTGGGAGTGTATTTATCGACCATGTCAACCATCATCTATGAAAATTTACCCTACCATAGAATAGAGTTAACATGTCTTATATACCAGTGAATTGGAATTGTATTTTTGTAGTGGTAGATACACTACACTCGTGTAACTTATAAAAACCAAATCGAAAAATACCTTATAATTAAAGAGAATAAAAAGAGCAAAGAAAACCGACTTTTGTTGATAAAATGCATCTCTACCCTGATTTAGTTATGAAGTCTCTTTAAAATTGAAAATTAGCACTTAATTACTATTGAACTTGCATTACTAAAGATAATTTTAAAAAAACCCAGTTTGTTTAGATGAATTATTCACTCTTAAGCTTTCAGTACTCGCCCAATTTATAGTTCAGTTAGTGTTAGTTTTCATTCAGAAATTTGTATTTATGTACATTTAAGCTTCCAAACTTGTGACTGCCTGCTTGATTTAGAACAGGGTTTCTTAACCTGTGGTTCATGAACCCCTAAGGGGTCCATGAGTCATATTTTGGGGGTCCGCTAACTACTCCTAATTTTTAAAACGTTTGGAGGCCTACCCATTGCTTGTAAAGAGATCTATGGCAGCTATAATTCCGTTTGCTACGGTGTATGTTTGCAAAGCGGGATTTTCCACACTCATGACAATAAAAACAAAACATCGAAATCTATCTAATGTTCAACTTGTCCCCCAATTCAATTTGTTAATTAAGGAAAAGCAGCAGCAACCTTAACATTAAAAACTTTAATTATAAAAATTTTTTAATCTATTAAAATAATAAAATTAAGTGATTTCTAATTATGGATGTCTTTTTGCAATTATTTTTTTCACAGGGGGGTGGTCCGTGACCTCTTAAAAATTTTTAAAAGGGGTTCATTATATAAAAAGGTTAAGAAACACTGATTTAGAAGTTTTCAGTTTTTTTGTTGCCAGTACAAAAAAAAAGAAAAATTCAAAATGTTTTACTTTGTATTTTTCATTTCTTTTTTTAAAAAAATTAATAATAAAAACACATTATGTATATTATGTTACAAATTCTTATACCAAAATGTCACAGAAAAAGAACATTTCTAATGTAGAGTATTTTAAGCATACTTTTAGTTCAAACAAATTTAGAATATAATATTTTAATGTACAATTTTTAACGATGGTTAACCAATCAAACAAAAACTAAATCAAAATTTAATGAGTTTGAAAAGGATTTTCTAAAATAAGGTATTACTATAGATAATTATTTTTGCTGCAGAATAATGTAATTTTTCATTCAAACTTCAGAACAATTAAACTTAGTTCTTAGGAAACTAAACGTTTCTTAAGACCTAAATGATGCAAAGACGTAATTATTTATCTTAATTACTCTACCTGTTCAAGTCAGAACAAATTTTTTTTTAAAATTTGATAAAATAAAATGAAGTGGTCGAGTGTAAAATAACAAGCAATTGCTTTTCTTTATTTTTAAGAAATCTTGAACATACATAATTAATTTAATCCTAATGAACATAGGTATAAAAATAAAATAGAATAAGAGAAATATTTTTTATTATTTAACTGTACTGAAAAATAGAGGGTATTTTTTCTTATTAGTAGCTTATTAAAACATAATCTTACAAATATCATCATTTAAATGTTTTGAAAAATATTAGGTATTTTTTTCTAATTAATAGCTTAATAAAATATAATTTTACAAATATTTTATCATTTAATTGTTTCGAAATAAAGTTTTTTTATTAATATAATATTAAAGCAGAGTCTTACAGATATATTTACCATTTAGATGCATTGAAAAATAGAAAATATTTTCTTATTCATAACATTTTAAAGCAGAATCGTACGTTGTTTTTCTCATTTAGTTGTTTTAGGAAATAGAAGATATATTTTCTTATTGATATCTTATTGAAAATAATATTTTTTGTTATTTAAATGTTTATTGAAATATAAAGTTTCTTATTAATATCGTATTAAAACAGGATCTTGCAAGTATGTTTATCATTTTACTGTTTTAAAAAAACAGGAAGTGGTTTTTTTTCCTGATTAGTAGCTTATAGTACGCTTCTGTGTCCGAACGAGTTCATCACGAGTTTTCTTTCTTCATAAATATTGACTGGTATACATAATGTTTTTCTTATAAATTGACATTCCGCTTTTAATATGATTTAAGTTTTAAATGAATTCCGCATTACAGAAAATTATATAAAAAAAATCGTAAACTGTCTCTTTTTTTTTTGTTGTTTTGCATGCTTTTAATTTAGCATGTTTTGAAATGAACTAGTTCTTTTTAAGTGCTTTCAAAAATGTTTCTTTACTTTTTTGAGAATTTTAAAACAAACTGTTGCTCATTTTCTTAATATTAAATATTTTTTAAGCGAGTTTGAAGTTCTAAAGTAATATAAAAATTTCAAAAACTGTCCTATTTTTTGTTAATGATACGATTACTCGAAACTTAGCATATTTTGGTAAAAGAGTTCTTAAATTGTAAATGTAAAAAGTTATAAAAAAAATCACAATTTGTCTTAATATATTTTGGACAGATATTCTTATAACTATTTCTTGTCGTACGCGAGTTTTTTTTTAAAACAAATTGGAGTTCATTTTTTAATATAAAGTTTGAAATGAATTTTGCGTTTCAATAAATTATAATAAATTTGTAAAATGTCCTGTCTTATGTTGGAGATATTGAATTGTAACTTAGAAGCTATATCTACACATATATCAACCCTATGCCAACGTGTGACAAATAAAAGAAGCAAACTTTGGGTTGGTTTAAATGGAAAAATACGAAAAATGAGAGCAAAAAAATCTTTTTTTTTTTTTAATTCATCGCATTGAAATAGTTACTAAGTGCACGTAAGCTAGTTGTTGATTCAATTGCCATTTTGAGCTTGATCATCCGGGGTTTTAGACAAAGAATTTAAAGTGTTTTTATCGCGGATCTTTGTCGTTTTTTGGAGTGTAAATTGCTAGGAAAAAGAATTGAGAACAAAAATAAAATATAATGGAAACTCCGTGTTTCTTGACAAGAAGAAATCTTCTTAGTGATTTCAAGACAAAATCTTATTCGTTTAAAATCCATTGGGAAATTTACGCCAAAGTTTCGTGATAGGAAAAAAACTATTTTTATTTCGATACAAAAAGTCACAAGTTTAAAATTATTTCAAATAAAAATTAATTGGCTTGCTTCAAGAATTATATCTTAAAGTATTGTTTTTTTTAAAAAAAATACTTATTAAAATCTGAAAAATGGGCATAATTTAAATAAATTTTACTCAGAAAGGTGTTAAACTAATTCAAATATGAAAGGAAATTTTTCTTGTATAGAAATAATTTTATATAATCAAATACTTTTTAAACTGCATTTTATTTGCGAAAATACCCAACGGAAAATTGTTTCGACGCTATTAAAATTAGAAATTTAATTCTGAAACAGACATAGTAGTATGAATAATATGAAAAAAGTATCTAAAATTCCAATATTTTGTTTTTCTTTAATTGCTTATTTATTTCTGCAATATTTAATTTTCTCTCTATATTGAATTTGGTATATTTTTGATATCGTGTTTATTTCATTACTTCGAAATATTAGATTATTTCTACAGAAATTATTTTACTTTCTTTAAAAATTCAAACAGTTTAATAAATTTGTCTATGAATAGAATTTATAATATTTCTACATGCTTTTCCGTTTCGTTTAAGCACGTTACTTTTTCTACGGAAGTTATTGAAGTATTTCTGCGAAAGTCAGAATTTATTTTTTTTCTACACAAAATTTAGTTCATTTCAATAGGAATTATTGCACCTCTTACGGATTTCATTAAGAGTTTTTTTTTTTTCAAAACTTATACTATTTTTATGGATTGTTTATTATTTATACAAGATTGAATTTAAGAATTCAATAAGAAAGTTTCTAAAGTTAGTTTCTGAAGAATTAAATTAATTTTCGAGAAAGAATAAATTAATTATTTATGCAGAATTTAATTTACTATTTTTGAAAAAATTATTTTATTATTTCTAGTTTTATTCTATTGTTCCTGCGGATATTATTTTCCTGCAGATGTTTATTTTATTCGACTGAATTTTTTCCAGTTTCCTCAGAATTTCTCTAAAATTTTCGACCGAATTTGTTATGCTATCTTAGTAAAACTTATTTTGCTACTTAACAGAATTTTTTACATTACTTCTACTGATTTTATAAATTTCTGCAGAGTTTGATAAAATACGTTCTTACATTTCATGAAGTTAAGATTGCGGTGAAACACAGTATCAAAAAGAGAACGAGCCCATTACGAAAATTTAAAGTATTTTGAGGTTTATTTGAAGTTTTGTTGAGGTGTTAAAGTTGATTTCAGGTTTTACTGAAGCTGACCACAAAAACCTTAAAAATCAACCTCCACCAAGATTTATAATAAAGATGTATGAAGTTTGTTTTATTCTCTCTGAAGGTTGTTTTGAAATTGATAGAAATATCTACCTTACAGCAACCAGCTCAGAGAGGATATTTTTGAGGTGTACATTTTATTTTTTCTACACTTTAAATGAGTATATTTTAGCTCCGAATATTTTCAAATAAAACTATGGAAGTATTTAATGGGGTGTGAAAATTTCTTAATTACACTTGAGATCGGTTTGATATTGATAGTATTCCAACCAAATATATTTAATTGTACACTTAAAAAGGTTGTTTTAATGATGAAAAATGCAAAATTGTTTATTAATAGCTTCTGAAGTGTGAAATAAAATACCTTTGAAACAGAAATAACTTTAAATGTTTAAATAAAACAAACAAACAAACAAGAGGTTCATATCCGCCAGGTACACCGAGTTGGAACGTGTGAAAAGTATAAAAAAATGCACACGAGATTATATTTTTCAACAAAATTAACCACATCAATATACTTCAAATTCAGCCTCATTTACACCCCAAAATCAACCTCAAAAACTTTGCGAGTAGTGAATCACGCAGTTTGCCTATTCTAAATGTATGTAGATGATCTTCCAGGAATCTGAAAAAATCTGTTGCTAGCTAATTGCCATCCAAGGAAACCATAAGCTAACAGTTCATCTGTTCCGTCAATAAAACACACTTTCCGGTGGGTGAGATGTCACTCTTCTCTTAGTAACATTCTGGATGAGTAACGCGGTTCGAGTCCCTACAGGTATTCAATATACTCCTCTTTCAGAATACGATTGAGTTTATCAGCATGCATAAATTGATTTTGGGTATGCCAGTTTTTAAGTTGAATTAAAAATAAACATATTAAACACAGCGTAAGGATAATCTAATGCAAAAATTATTTCAAACTGAGCAAAAAGTTATGAAACTTACCAACAGTACATAAAGAATACCATAAAAGGAATAGAGCTCGCCAATGCCAAGTTTGACCAGTCTCCAACAAAGAGCACTACTCCTGCTAACAGAGCCATTCCAAGACTACGTGAAGCTGCACACAAAAGGCTGACTTTTGGATGTAACTTCCAACCGCTTAATTCGTGGGCTGAAAAATATTTATATTGTTACTAGAAGTATGAGGAATGTTTGAAAGAAAAAATGTTAACTAGAAGGCTTTGCCTTTTGCTCGCTGAAGCTCCCCCCCCCCCCCGAAACTGCTTTGAAGTTCTCTTTGCAGATCACCGAAGTCAACCATCACTGGCTGCGGTCAGTGTGCGGGTGGGTGAACCACTTGGATCAGTCATCGTAGGGACCGAGAATGTGCGGTATTGGTCCTCGTTAAACTGTGCTACCGTAAAGTGCTCGACTTCGCGTGCAGGTCGTTGGGCTACCGAAGCGGGGATGCCATCCCCTCTGCAGAGGATCAAAATTGTGATGGCATGTCTTCGGATCATCCTCAGGGATGCTTTCCAGACCGTCGCCAATAGTCCATTGTGCAGCTCTAGTGGGACGTAAATGAAACTACAACAACTCTTTGAAAGTCGAGCTTGCTCACTATCTCGTAGAAAAGAGAAGGCCTCAGCACGGGTTACCATAAACAAGAAAATGTATCCTTTAGAAGTCCAAACGTAATGGCATCTTTCGTATTTATCATCCACTTCGCAATTTATACTCGCGTCTGCGCAGTTCATATTAGGTCGGACTGCTAAATTAAGTCTTCTGCGTGCTGAAGCCTTCTTTCTTCTAGGAGGTGTTGGCTTACTTCTCTCGCTCATTGGTTACGTTACTTCTGTTAAGCTTTATCGATATTTTTGAAGAATTAAAGTTTAGTACTTTCTTTTCACTAAACTTTTCCGTGTACAATATTCTAATTATGTATTAAAGACATCATTATTTTTTGGTTGGAATTTTCTTTGGATAAACGAATTTTAAAATCATGTCCAAAAATTTTTCACATTGCTTAAAAAGTTCTCAAAATTTGGCGAAATTCTCAAAAAATAAAATTAAAATATAGGGGTTCAAACTTTGGACCGCCCTCCAGACCAAGCTTTTAGGACCATTTTTCCCAAATTGCGGTTGCTTCTAATATATTGGGGTCAGAACTCATCATCCGCTGGAAAAAAATTGTTAACACAGAAAGTAAGTTTTTGTGTTTGATTTCTGATTTCGCTCAATGTACGTAAAAATCCGATCATTAGATCAAAAGTTATTCAGGATATTTCGTTTATTTTTTTACGTACTCGACATACACAATAACTGCAGAAGAAAGCAGCTTGATTGTGGTAAATTTTAAATATTAGTTGCATTAAATATTAGCAACAGCATTATACCAGATGATACTGAATACATTTAATCTTCATTTTGATGGTATGAATTACTAAATATGCGTGTTTTTATTAATTTAATTACGTTAAAGTTTCGAGAACTTACTTTTTGTGCACGTTCAGTACTTATTTTTTCAGTACTTATACACGTATGTTCAATACTTGATTTTTCCATCCCGTACTAAAAGCTGATATTCAGCTAGTAATAAATTAAAGTACAAAGTTTTATTTATCATTGTAAATTAAGACCCGGATTTTTGACTCCAAACAATGAAACGCTTTTATTATATTTTTTGGTGTTATTTTTAAAAAAATAAGGGTGATAAATGAGCGTACGTGCAGAATATGACAATTACATCAGACTGAGCCGTAATGGCTCAGGGGATAGTGTTTGCCTTCCAAATAGGTGATCCGGCTTCGAATCCCAGCGATACGAATTCTTCATTCGGTTTGCGCCGATCACAGTGCTGGCACAAAATATTCTCAGTGGTAGATAAATCATGGGTTCGAGTCCCTTTGCCGTCAGGCTAACCATGGGTCGTTTTATGGTTTTCCTCTCCATGTAACGCAAATGAGAGTTAGTTCCATCAAAAAGTCCTCCACGATGGCAAATTTCTCCCAATACTTAATCCAAGAGTTCCCTTGTCTTCTGGATTGGGTTCAAAATTACAAGGCTAAGGAGTTGAACATCAGAAGTAGTAAACCCGAAAAATTAGGTCGGCTGTAAAATGATGGTTATAAATAAAATTACATCAGGCTGAAAATTATGCATTTTAATGATGAACTTTAACTAAAGAAACATAGGTTTTCTGCAGAAAAATATATTGCTGACTTCATTTATATAGTTTTGTCTATTCTCCTAAAGATAAGTCTTTTCAAGTTCTCAATCTCAACATAGGATTATAAAGAGTTTATTACAAGGTACGAAACATCAATCGAAACCAAAAGCCCTATTCCTCGAATAAGATGCCTGTGGGAAATTTACTTAAAAAACACTTCAAATGAAATTGTTTTCGTTTCTGTAAGTAATTTACTGTGACATTTTAGGATACAAAGTTTCTTAACTTCTGCTTGTAAACATAGCACGTATGAGAAGAAAACAATATGATTGTATTGAAAAACTACACGCCGAGAAAATTTCTACTAACTTTTCGTTTTCTGCGACAGATTTCACTTATCGTGGACGTAAAAAATAAAAACAAAGTTGTTCGCGAGATAATCTGAGAGGTTCACGAATTAATGCACGAGTCTGGGAATTGGTTTACTATTTTTGACTGGGTGTAACACCAGAAAAATGTTAACTAAGCACTGTTGCTTTTGCATGTATTTGCATTATATGACCATTTATTTATTTGCAGTGTTCGATTTAATATTTTAGTTTTCTTTCACGTTTTGTTCAATTTCTTCATATACGTGGTCTTTTAAATCTTTTTTTTTTTTAATTTGAGAGGGAAAGTTTAAGGTGTCGTATAGTCGTATAAATGTCATGAAATTTAGACAACAAGTATTTCACGATATTACACGTATCGCTAGTTCAAATAAATTGCATTTATTTAAGCATGGTGTTTCATAAATATTAATACAGGCTTTAAGAGTAAGTAGGGTACGTCAAGAACATGGAACCACGATTGGAAATGTCATAGTACGCTGCTAGGGGTACTTATTTTCTATGGGCAGTTCCTGTTCTGTATTCAGACCAAACGTTTCGTTAAAATAAATTATTTTAATTCTTTTTCTTAAATTATATTTAATGTTTTTCGAATAATTATAATTGAACATTTTAAAATAAGCTGGTCAGAAAGAAGTGGCTGTTTTATCATTGTTGATTGATTTGAAGATTGATTTATAGAGCTCGGCAATTTGTGTACCAAATAAGTAAATTTGTTAGAACAGCTTCTTCTGAGTAAATTTAAATGAATAGTTCGATAATAATTATCAGAAAACGCAAAATTAAGCGAATTTAGATAAATAAAAGTATTGGTTCAATTGCCGTGAATAGGCAATCTATAAAAAGTAAACGCCTCTAGAGCCGTACTATGACATCTCTGATCAAGAGTTACTATACGTTTCTCCGTCATTTTGTTCTGCAGTTCTTTGCCAATCTCATGAGCCGGGGGAGGCTCAGAGGATAAAGCTCTCGTCTCCCAGTGAGGTGACCAGAGTTTAAATTCCAGCGATTGCTGGCAGATACGAATACGGCCGATACGAAGAGTGTTTATCTTGCTGTTTTAACATTATGTTCAAGAAACTGGCCTAGTAAAAAGGTTATCAAGACTGTCTGTATAATAGAAAAGGTATAAAAGTGGTAGTAAAATCAATTTCTTTTCAGCAAAGAGCAAATGTCCGAGATGATCAAGACTTATTGACAGTTATTTTTCAACGATGCGGTCTTGTATGAATTATAAATTTTATTATGCCCTTAATAGTCAGGGTTTTTATTTCTCACGAAAACAAGCTAGATATGAAACGATTTTACTACCACTTTTACACGTTTTCTGCTATACAAACAGCCCAGTATGAGTTGTGCTGTGAATGCGGTTATTTCATTAAGAGATATCCTAACAACTACAGAGAACCAGGAGTGTACTATCCTACTTCATAAACATTCAATAAAAAACTTCAGACTGATAGAATGCAGGCTTGTAATTTCAAATCTTTGCTTAAAACTTGAAATATTATACAAAGAACAATTAATACATTGTATTATTACAAAGAATTAATCGAAAAAAAAGAAGTATTTTGTTACAACTATTGAAATTCACTTAACATGTAAACATTTTTGATTGTAAATTCCTCCGTATGACCTGAAAGGCTGCAAGCGGAAATGGATTATCGATAAAATGACAAAAAAAAAAAAAAAAACGAGATACTGGAGTGCGCTGGCATTTGTAGTTGGCGCACATCTTAATATTTAATTAGTAAATATTGTAATTTTATATTCAAATCTTTGTTTAAAACTTGAAATACTATACAAAGAACAATTAATACATTATATTATTACAAAGAATTAATTGAAAAAAAAGTATTTTGTTACAGCTATTGGAATTCATTTAACTTATAAAAATTTTTGATTGTAAATTCCTCCGTATGACCTGAAGGGCTGCAAGTGGAAATGGATTATCGATAAAATGACAAAAAAACGAGATACTGGAGTGGGCTGGCATTTGTAGTTGGCGCGCATCATAATATTTAATTAGTAAATATTGTAATTTTATATTCAAATATTCGTTTACGCGGCTGAACTTTTAAGTTCTAGTCAATGAATTTACTTACGATATGTTAAGGCTGCTTCTCAAAGTCTCTGTCGTCACATGAAATAGATCATTTTGCAAAGTCTATGCTATTTTCATAATTGCTATGAATTTGCAAGTCTATCTGTTGCCAGCGCCATCTAAATTAATTCTGAAACTAAAATGTCAATAGGAGGAAAAGCTACAATTTTTATGAAAACGAAAAGCGTTTCTATTCTAATGTTTCAACGTATGAAAAAGTTGCCCACATACTTTATTGTCTGGGCACATAAAAAAATTGTAAATTATTCATTGATTTTGATAATTTTTGAGAAAGTATCACTATATCGGTGATTTTTTTTTTTTAAAAAAAGTTCAATAACTTTTGAAATCTTTACATTGTCCGTTCTAATGCCCAGATTATACTTTACAGAGAGATAATAAATATAGTTTATAGCAGGGTTCGTTGATTTAAATCAGCTTGATTTAAATCACGATTTAAATCAACAAATTTTTTTTATCTATATATATATATATATATTGATTTTAAAAGTTAAAAAACAGTGTTTTAAATTTTTGATACTTTTATTATTTTCTTTTCTTAGTATTAAAACTTAATTTAAATAAATTGCTGCATTAATTAATTTTATTAATGCAGCACACACCAAGAAAGTAACGAAATTACTTTCTTGGTGTGTGTTAAATTCCAACACATTTGAAATTACATTTTTAAAAATCTTTTGATTCTTGAGATTGAAAGTACAGATTAAAGTAAACATTTAATGCTGTCTTAATATAGACTTGCATAGCTGTAGAAAGTAATTAATAAACATGATTTTTTTAAAAAAAATAATACAAATAATGCTAATTAAAATTCTACCTTTTGAATGAAAAAGCGCGAATTAAAATCTACATATTTTATTGGTGGAAAATGTATATTTCTGAAGCTTGAGGTTATATTAAAAAGAAATTACCCTAATATGCCAAAAACAAAAAAAGGAAAAAAAAGGGCTGATGAATTCAGATGTTTTTTTCCTAATATAGTGTCATTCTTCCCTTTCATCCTTTTAAACTCTTTCAAAGTCTATTTGATGCAGTAGGGTTATTAACTGGTATTTTTTCTCATAATATGCTTACAGTATCTTTGACATTATCTGATTTTCTATAAAGAAATTTTGTGAGAAATAA